>NW_009225544.1:0-222 GCF_000690835.1 Fulmarus glacialis
GCTAATATTAGATTGCTTTAATTCTGCTGTTTTGCAGCTAAAGGAGAACTTGCTCCCTCAGCGCAAGAGTTGAAACTCTTTAGCCTTCCTCTGTGTCACCTCTATGGCCATGGATACCTCCAGGTGTGACGTAAGTGAGACTCGGGGAAAAAACATCTTCTGTTCAGCATCAAAATCCTATTACCAAGTGCTGTATTCTGCTGCACAGATATCAGGCTCGGC
>NW_009225544.1:459-1007 GCF_000690835.1 Fulmarus glacialis
CTGGAGCAGGAGCTGTAGCTCGGGCTGCACAGGCTCGGAGTGCTGCTTCAGTGCGTTTTCTGCTGAAAGAAAATTCCGCTCTCCCCCTCGTCTGCAACCGAGGGAAGAATCACTGCGGGTATTCGCCTTCCCAGCCCCCTGGCCATCCCCTCCAGCACTGCCCCGCCAAGGGGGATTTCTTCGTCACCCCACTGCCGTGGTGAAGTCCGACAGACCGCACTGGGCTGGGGCCGGGGCCAAGCATCCTCCTGGGAGCGTGGGGCAGGGGCTCAGTCTCCCGAAAATCAGCGGGCGCAGCCCTGGTCCCGCACCCCCCGCAGCAGCCTGGTATTGCGTATCCTGCGGCCAGCTGCCCTTATCTTTCCATCTCCTCCCTGGGGTGCCGCTGGCTTTGATAAAACCTCTTAGCCTTCCCGGGTTGGCTTGTAGATCTAATTGCAATGTTTTATTGTGCAGTAAAAGCCCGGTGGCTCCTGGGGGAGATGCCCCGTGGGGATCGGCAATCCGCTTTCGCGCCCCTCCTGGGGCTGGGCCGCTTCCCTGCGGGG
>NW_009225545.1:0-212 GCF_000690835.1 Fulmarus glacialis
GGCTCTGCCCCCTCCCCAGGGGGGAGATGCTCAGCACCTAAACCCCCATCCCAAAAGATGGTCCCTGGGTTCCCTCTGCAGCATCTGGGGCTCAGCATTCCAAGGACATCCCAAGGGCAGAGGTGGTCCTGGCTGCTTCCAGGCTGTGGGCAGAGGGGATTGGTCCCGGGGCCCCCCGTTACCTTCCTGGTGCCGTAGAGTGTCTCCAGCCG
>NW_009225545.1:269-931 GCF_000690835.1 Fulmarus glacialis
AGCAGGTTGTTGTTCAGGATGCGGCAGGGGCAGAGAGATGCCGCGGCTCGGCACGGTCCATGGGGGATGCCCCGGCCACCGGCGAGCCCAGAATGTGCCCCCACCATAGGGGAAACCCCAAATGGGGCATGATGGGGGTTCACAGGTGCCTCACCTCCTGTCGGTGCTGTTGATGAGGTCGGAGACCTGCTGGAGGTATGTGTCCCCGTACACCACCACGGGCTCCGTGTCGGCCAGCTCCAGCGGGGCCAGGGCGTAGGACAGGTAATCCAGCCCAGTCGATGGCGGGAGCCAGGGCCTGGCGGGGGACACGGGGACGTGGCACCCGGGTGCTTGGCACAGCTTTGCCCCATCCTTCCCATCACGGGAAGATCCCCTGGGGCAGGGGCTGTGCTCCCCGGGAAGGTCCCAAGGTCCCTCAGCACCCCAAATCCCTTCTCTGCCCCAAACCCTTCCCGGGGGTCCCTGCTGCTCTCAATGCTGCAGGACAAGGAAGGGACTCCAGGACCCCCCATGCGGGATGGCAGCTCACCCCAAATCCTAATAACTGGGGGGATGAGCACCTCACTCCAGCACCCAGCGCATGTCCCACAACGGATGGGGCTGCCCAGGGTGTCCTGGGGGGGGGCAGCAATGGGCACGGACCCCTCGGCGCCCCACTG
>NW_009225545.1:969-2207 GCF_000690835.1 Fulmarus glacialis
GCCCGGCCGTGCCCACCGGCAGCTCGGTGATGCTCATCTTGGGGTAGATCTTCTCGTCGTCCCGCCGCTCAGCCTGGGGCACGGTGATGTTGGCCAGCTGGGTTTCGAAGTCCAGCACCTGCTGCATCTGGAGGCGGGTGGGGTCTGGGGTCCCCCCCAGCAGTGTGCCCAGCTAAAAAGCTGCCAGGACCTGGCGGGACCCCGAGCGCCAGCTGAGCCCCAGCTGCAGCTCATCCCACCTCCCCGGGGGGTTCAGACCCGCTGCCTGGGCACCGTGCCTGGGCACTGCGCCACCTCGATGGGCAGGGTGCAGGTGCCAGGTGCGCCCCAGCGCTGCTCACATCCCATTGCTATGAGTTTCCCCGGATTGCTGCCAGCAGGGTGCCCGGCGCCCAGCCTCACCCTCTCGTTGGCGGTCTTGTTCAGGTAGTAATCCCGGGATGGGAGGAAAAGCCCCGACTGGTCTACCTGGGAGGAGAGAGGGGCAGCATGGGCAGCCTGGTGCCCACCAGTGCCCACCCGGTGCCTGCCACACCTCGGTGCCAAGGTGCCAACCTGGATGACGTTGCTGTTGGAGCTCTTGGAGTCCGCACCCACATACACCGTGAAGAAGGGGGTTGCCCGGTACGTGCCCGACACCATCTTGAGGACCTCCATGAAGCTGGTCTGGTTCCAGGAGCCGGTGACGTTCCACCCCCCGATCTGCTGGCAGAAAGACCCGGTGCCTCAAGGAGGGATAGGGTCTGTCCCCGAGGGCTGCCCGCTCCCCGGTTACGTGAAGAACCGAGCAGGAGACACGCTGGGCTGAGCCCCGACAGCTCGGCTCACATGTGGATGGCCACCCACCTTGTCGATGAGCTCCATGAGGGGCTGGGAGCCCAGCTCCTCTATCCTCTGCTCCTTGAGACAGGACAGGTAGTACCGCTGCGTCTTCCGCTCCGCCTCGCTGCTGGAGTTGAAGGTGGCGTTCTCTGCGGGAGGCTGCGGGTCAACCCGGGGATGCCGGGGCTCTGCCCGCCTGCGCCCGGAGGTCACCCGCCCGGTGGCCTTGACCCCCTGGTGCCCACCTAGGAGATGCTTCATGATGGCCTGGTTCTGGTCCCAGATGCTGTTGAAGGTGCTCCACTTGGAGCGCCCGTTGGGCAGCGGGTTCCTCTTGATCCAGCCCCCGCATGAGTACTGGTAGAAGTCCTGGCACGGGTCTGTCTCCGCATCCAGGGCCTCCAGGATCTTGCTGG
>NW_009225546.1:0-435 GCF_000690835.1 Fulmarus glacialis
TCGTAAAAGGCTGCCTGGGGTCTAACTTGGGGCACAAGCCCGACTCAAGAATTTGATGTTAATGGGAGCTGGTGTGTCTTTCAATTAAAAATGCCTCTTACGGCAGCTGCGAGCAGCATTTTGTTCTCCTGGCTGTGGAAGGAGCAATCCCGTCCTGCAGAGAGGGAAGACGTCATGCGATGAGGAGGTTGCTAAGTGAGCGGTTCCCTCCTTATGATGCGTGACTTCATTACTCGGCTCCCTAAATGGATGTTACATGTAAATGACATTTGCCTTAGAGCATATGAGCAGCCCAAAATAGTGTGCGTGTTTCTGTGTTATTTGTATGGTTTTCTGAAGAATGTCCCTATTGTCTGCTGGCTTTGCAGTGTCTGGTGGCTGGAAATCGCTGCTTGTTGCTGCACAAAATCCTTTCGTGGTGGGTCGGCGGCGGTG
>NW_009225547.1:0-1362 GCF_000690835.1 Fulmarus glacialis
CCTGCCAACGCCTCCCGCCGTGACCCGCACCCGCTCCCTGCCGCAGGTGATCAATTACCCGGTGCCGAGCGCCTGCAGCAGCTTTCCAAAAACATGGAAATACTGTACCGCAAAATACGCTGCAGTGCATTAAAAAAAAAAAAAAAAAAATCCATTAACATGAATATCACATCACAAGCAGCTAAATAATACAGCACGGCCATAAATTGCATTATTGCATTTAGGCTCAGGGCAACGACGCAAAATCCGAGGGACTCACTGAGCTCCCCCTCGGGCATCCCGCAGCTGCCCTTTCCGCCCGGGCAAGTTGCTGTTTGTTCTTTGACCTTTGGGTTTGTTTCTTTTTTTTTTTTTTTTTCCCTTTAACATCATTTTCAGCCCAGAGAGGTGACAGAAGCAGCAAGGAAAGGACCCGAGCTGGGGTGCCTGCTACTGCCCTGCCCTGCGAGCCGCGGGGCCGGGGGGTCGGGAGAGCATCAGCATCGGGATATAAACGGCCTCTGGATTTTGTGGGCTCGCTCCATCCTCCCCGATATCTGCACTTGCGGTTTCCCACTGTCCCCGTGACAGGGACATTTCCCTCCCGGTAACTTCTCTCTTGCAGAGATGTATTTGGAGGTTTTGCTTGGCAGAGCCTCGGCAAGGATGAGCCAGGCGGGTACCGGGAACACCCACGGCTCCAGCTTTATTTTCCAATTGAATTAAAGGATAAAAATTAAATTAATTCGGAATATAGGCCAAACTACCTAGCCAGAATTTGGAGAAAACTCTCTCCATTGATTCAGTTACTAAATATGATGGGAAATAGCGTACCTTCGCCCGGAGCATTTGGGAATAGCTGCTTGCCGGGACACGGGGCTCGGGCACGCACAGAGATGCTCAGCCCCAACTCCCTTGTTTTCCCCCAGCACCGCACGCTTTTCTGTTTCGTTTCATCCCTATGGTCCTCCTGGGTCTCATCATTTCTAAACGGCTGTGAAATGTCTTTTCTAAAGATCAGAAAGCTGCAGCTGAAATAAATGCCCTTCAGCAGGCACCCATCTATGCACCCATCCTGACTTTCGGGCACCGCGGTGTTTGTGTACAACACCAAAGCAGCACAACTGAAGGGCGTTTTTGCAGCTCTCCGGGGAAGAGTCTCATGCTGCTGCTCCTTTTTTAACTGGATTTTTAAAACCGTATATTGCTCTCAGGAAAAACACCCCAAGCAAGCAAGAAACAACACTGGAAAACCGCTCCGGAGAGTGGCACGACGCGAGACCTGCATTCCCAGCCTCCAGCCCTGCCGGCGACGACTGTAACGATCAAACGCTGCGGCAAAAAAACCAAAACAACCCAAACCCACGTGAATCCGCACGGTTC
>NW_009225548.1:0-12964 GCF_000690835.1 Fulmarus glacialis
GGTCCCACTGCTCGTGGGGTGGCCGCGGTCACAAAGGTCCGGCTGTCAGGTTTTCACACGACGCCTCTGAGGGATTGACACAAATGCCTGTTCTCCTCCACTGGTTTTGTCCCTTGTCCCCTCAGCCCGTCGCTGCTCACCACCATCATCCCAGAGCAGGCCCCAGGGGAGCTCCCCTGAGGCAGCAGAGCCATGAGGCAGAGCTGGGTGTCCAGACACCTCCTCATCCCCAGTGTCACCCACCAGAGCAAACGCCTTCCTTGGGGTCGTCGAATGCTTGAAAACAAACCCTCTTTCAGTTTAAAACCGTTGCCCCTTGTCCTGTCACTACAGGCTCTGGTAAAATGTCTTTCTCCATCTTTCCTATAAGCCCCCTTTATATATTGAAAGGCTGCAAGAAGGTCTCCCCGGAGCCTTCTCTTCTCCATCTGAACCATCCCAACTCCTTCAGCCTTTCTTCACAGCAGAGGGGTTCCAGCCCTCAGATCAATTTCATGGATGTAGGTTTTGATCCCTAGGAGGGTTTGGAAAAGTGCTTTTCCTCGAGAAAATATTTTATAAATCTGCTTTCAGGGCACCTGAGTGAGTGGGGGCAGCAAGTTTTTAAATATAATTCACAATACATACAGAAAAAGCACTTGGGTGGTCCCCCTGGCTCTGCGAGTGCACGAATCCCAGGAATTCAGAGCCAACTCATTCAACAATATTTGACAGAGGGGTAGAAGTTTTATAGATAAATAAACTTCCTACAAGCTTTGTGAAAAGAGGCAGCCGAAGGAGGGAGTGACAGACAAACAGACACACCTTGTCTTGTCTGTACCTGGGGAAAGGCTGTAGCATAAGCTCAGGTTTCACTGTCCTTCAGAGACCCTGCATGGAAGAGACCGAAAGTTTGGGAAAAGCTTCAGTTCCCTCTCTCCATAGACTCCAAAGTCAAATCTGCAAGAAAATAGCTGAGGATTTGAACAAATTAAGCCTCACTATTTGGTCTATTAATCTACAAATTGAAAAATAAAGTAATTTGTGTAGAGAGCAGAAAAAAAGATGAATAAGGTACCCAACTACCCTGGTGTGTGTGGACACAAGGAGCGGGATGTAAATACCTCATTAGCTGGAATTTTATCATACACTGGGGAATCCACTGTGAATAACAAACTTTCAGAAATGTATCTTCGCTTATCAAGCTGTGAGCCGAAAAAGTGCCATGTGTGCAAAATAAAGACGTCACCCTGCTTTTTAGCTTAGACCAGCTGACCGAAGGAGAGGTGCTAAGTGACATTGGCTGCTCCATCGCTGCCACCGAGTGAGCTGGCCTCCGTGTCCCGCTCGCTCCGCAGAGTTGCTCTTGCGGATGAGTCGCTCCTCTTCCCGTGGGGTTTTGTATCTCAAGCAGGATGAACGCAGCTCTGCTGTTACACAGCGCTGAACTGAGTGATAAGACTTCTTTAAACATTACAGTCTCGATCCCATGTGCTAATATTGGTGAACAGATTTTAGGGCAGGTGCGCCTCAGTCCTGTGTGTTGGAAGCAAGCGTGGTAGAGCTGATGCATGCTCGTCTAGCCTTGCTTCGATGCCTAGCCTTGCTTCATGCCACTGGAAACACAAAGACACAGAGATCTGAAGGTGCGCACACAGTCAAAAGAAGGGAGAAAAGAGAAATACATGGGAATACTTTAAAAATAAGGTCTGCCTGAGCCTTTTGACTGTGCTTCCCCCCCTTTTTTTCCTGCATAATTAGAGGGGGAAAAAAATTATTTCTGTGTTTAAATATTTTGTCAGTTGTGGCAAATGCTATTCCTTAAAAATGCAAACAAAAAAACCAAAACAAAACTAACAGACAGGTCTACTCTATCCCTGACATAATCTGCACCAGATCTACCTGGAAACACCCCAAAGTTGCTCACAGTGACATTTTTTCAGATACAAAACAAAACGCAGCATCAGTGCATTGGATTTCTTCCCACAGAAGATGACTGCCATTAAACTTCTACTCATGACTATCCCCTCCTCCTCCCGTGTTTTGTTGTACAGTCATGTCACCAAAGAGTTTCTACAACAGAAAATGAGAGAAAATCCATCTTTTTAGGGATGCACCTTAAAAAAAAACTGTAGAGAACTTGAGCCATGCAGCAGTTACAGTCTGTCCAGTACTGTCAATTCCCAAAATTAGAAAGCAGGGATACCTCCATCTTCATCCTGCTTTCAGACCACACTCTGCCACATTTTTGCCTCTTGGAACTCTCTCAAACCCTCCCTTGTCCATTCCCTGGCAAGGTCTCGCTCTTTGAGTCTGGGAGGGTCCAGCCCAGTGTAGGGCTTACTTCAAAGGCACGTTGGCTGCTCAAGGGTTGGCAGGATGGCTTTTGAAGACCTCCAAGGATGGAGATGCCACCACCACTTCGGTCCATGTCCCAGGGCTGCACCACTCTCACAGGGAAAGATTTTTTTCCATATATCTAATGGGAATTTGCTTTGTTGCAACAGGTGCCCGCTGCCTGTTGGTCTGTGCTCCATTGCTCCATAGCATTCCACGAGCACTGGTCCATCTCCCTGCAGTTTCCCCTCTTGCTCTCTGCTCCTTCCCTACCTTAATTTAGGGTTTCCTCCCTGCCTTCGGGTTTCTCCCAAAAGAGAATTTTGGGTATTTTGGGGGTCTGGGTTACTCCAGTGCGACACAGAAGAGGAGGCAGCGGGCCTCCGGCTCATTACAGCTGGAGAGATGCCTTTGCTTCGTGCTAGGAAAAAAGTCAGGCGAGGCAGGCAGACTGTTCCCCATCACTTCTCCATGGCAACAGGCCTTCCAGACGCACGCACGTAGGCAAACGGGCCGAGGAGGCAGGGAGCAGCGCGGTCCCTCTGCCCGAGCCCCAAACCTCCACTCCTGAGGCTCTCTCTGCTGCACTCACGTCATCCTAGGGGAGCACACCCCAAAACAGCTTCCAAAATAATCATAGCTGGTCAGAGAAATGCTTCCCTCCTTCCACCGGTGAAGGTGCAATATCCTGAAGCCCAAGCCAGGCAAAATTCATCCTGGCCAGTGCTGATTTTTGTCCATATAAACGCACACTTTAAAAATCTGGTATCTCAGCATCCTGTGAAACCAAACAGCACATCTCTGCCTAGTGGGAAACCCAGAGCCTTAGACCTGGTTAGGTCTAGGTCTTAGATCAGAGATGAGATGGCCCGATGATTCTCAGACTTTAGGGATACAGTCTTTTTCATGTTTAGAAAAGCCGCTTTTGTCTAAACAAGCAAAAGAATGTGTATCCTGACAATTTAAATGCAAAAAGAGAAATAAGGTTGTTCCAGTCACAGGAACAACCTGCAAAAGGTAAAGCCAAATCATAATAAATGCTTCTTCAAACACATCGAGCACAGGAAGCCTGTTGGAGTCTGGACAGAGTGAGAAGTTGGCCACAGTGCAAGAGGAGCATTCATAGGAGATAAGGTCAGAACAGAAGAACAATGAATATTTTGCATCTGTAGTCAGTGAGGAAAAGCTCAGAGAAGTTCCTGTGCCAAAAGTCATCTTCATATGGACATGGCATTGGATTTGGCTCATATTCAAGTGTCAGCAGAAGAAGTTGAGGAATAAATAGCCAAACCAAAGAGTGCAAATTCACCATGCTGAGATGGTTCACCTCAGTGCTCAGGAACTCAGAAATGAAACAGTTTAATTACTTAATTGTAGCATGTAATCACTGTGCGTAACGTAGCCTCGGTGTCTGAGAGCTTCAAGGTGACAAATGGGAAGGGTTTGGGGTTATTACAGACCATGAAGTCTGAGGTCCCTCCTGGGCAAACTGATAGAAATTGTAATAAAGAATATGATTAGTGCATAGTTGAATACATCTGAAATACTGGGAGGAAAAAAAAAAAGGTGGTTTTCCTTGAATAAAGGAATGCCTCATAAATCCATTACAGTTCTTTAAAGGAGTCAATAAGCCTGTGGTATAGTCTGCCTGGATTCCCAAAAGGTTTGTCACAGGAGTTTCTTACAGAGATGCAGCTATCATGGGATTAACAGAAAAGGCTTGAAATAGATAAATAACTGGTTAAAGGAATCTCAAAGAGTAGCTATCAATAGTCAGGTTCCTGAATGGAGGGAGGACTTGAAGGGAGCCCCACAGGGACCTGTGTTGGGGTCTGCTCACTTCAGCATATTCAGAAATAATGAAAAGGAGTTGAAAAAAGGGGTGACAAAGCTTGCTGATGATGCTAAGGTATTCAGGGTCATAAATACATGAGACACTGTAAAGAATTGTACAAGGACCTCATGATAGTGAATAACTAGGTAATAAAATGGCTCAGGACATCCAGAGCAGATAATTACAAAGATAGGCACACAGGAGAAAAACAATCCCAACTCCAGAGGCGCAGTATTGGGCTCTGCACTGATCCTTATCCTCAGAAATGGCCTTTTTTTCTCCCAGATTTATCTGAATATTGTCCCCACCCAAAGTGCATTTGTGCCTCACACACTGCTCGTTGGCTTTGGAGGAGTACGAACCCAGGAGGTAATGGGAAGGGACTCAGCAGTACGGTAAGCATAAAAACAGGATAAAGCATGATGTTTAGTTGGCCATGTGAGATGACTGTAGTTTCTTTGGTCCAAATTGAGACCAGGATCATTCGTGGTCCCTGCAGATAACACGGTCATTTAATTACTGGGAAGGGCAGAATAACAGCGTTAGCAGTGTCAAGGGAGGTGTAGGACCCCCCTCCCTGAGGACATTTCCCAGGGCTGTACATTACCGCAGTGTGGGTGCCTCCCAGGCACAAGATGTGCTGAGACCACAGAAGTGCTACGGAGAGGACTGGCTCAGGCAGAGACATTTTTAGCCCCCTGCCCTCTGCTCCCATCGTTCTGCACAGAACAACTGGCCCAACTATGGTGGTAATGGATGGGTGAAGCACCAGACTGAAAAGAGGAGTCAAATTGATGTGCTCACTGTCCATAAACACGGGACATGTTTATGAAACCTCCCCATTTCAGCTCTTCCGACAAGTCACGACAGCCCTGAGAGATGGCGATAAAACCAAGGCGGTGGGGGAGCTGGAGGAGCTGTCGGGGGTTATCTGTGTAGCACTGCTCGGAAGGAGTCTGAGGACAACAGTTATGGCCAACTTGCACTGGGAAGCTCAAGGTCTCCCAGGTACCACGAGGTCACTCTGAAATATCATCTAACCTTCCTGGTTGGCTGGTTTAATCACTTCAAGATGTTCCTGTTAAATTCAATTATTAGAAACTTCACTCTAATGAGGCACTGTAAGAAAATAATTTTCTCAACACTGGCATAATTAACATTAGGCAATACATCACAGAAACAATATCAATAGCTAACAAATTGGAGTTAGCCGAGAATTATGGTTTTGCTTTGAGCAGAATCATTGGGACAGAGCTGGTCTTAAATGGCCAAGCATTTGACATCAGAAAATAAGAGCTTGTTCAAATGCAGTCCCAAAGATAGTCCCGATCACTGGATGAACAGTTCTTCTGAACCAGCTGGGATACGGAGCACTCAGACCCAATGTTAGGCCAGCTCACCCCCAGCTATTTTTAGTAAAAGGCCTAATCAGTAATTATCAGGGCTGGATACAGCCTCTCAGCCTGTCTGTTACGTGAGGTTACCAGCCCCAATGCGCTAATGAGTGCAGCATTAGCAGGAGGGGAATTCAGACCCCTGCTCACAGGGTTACCTGAGCTCAAAGATTAAACCCTCTCCTCCACCCTCCTAAGTCACCGCACGTTCCCAAATCTTCTCATTTTACCAGCGTTATGAAGAAGTCAAATGTTATTTTATATTATCTGTCTGCTCCTGCACAAGGCACGAGGTCCCTGGCACAGCAAGCCAGAAGCAGCCCTGGTCCAAACTGGAGATCGGGAAGGGAGGATCTGTGCTTAGCTGGGGGTGGAGGACATGGAAAAGCAGAGCTTTTCTACCCAAATTTGGAAGAAGCACCGTTGAGAAAGGCCTTGGAGCTTTACTTCCCATGCATAGCCATAGTTTGGAGGGGATTGGAGACTCACCCCAAAAGAGTGCAGCAGCCCATTAACAGCACGTCCCGCCAGCGCTCAGGGCAAAGCCCAGCACTTGCCCCGCTGAGCGCGGCTCGGAGGGCGCAGTGCGCGGCCGCTCCCTGGGCTGGGCTTCTCGAGGGGGTTTCCCGGGCACAGGCGGCCAGGCTGCATTTCCCTCAAACCCCAGCTGCAGAGCCGCTTCGTCAGCCCCTGCTGACCTTCCAAGCTGGATTGGACAACGACTCGAAGCAGGAGCTCTTCCAAGTCGAGTCCAGCGGCAGCAGCCTGGCTTCCCACTGGGAGACTCCCATAACAGCACTGAGTTGGCCTGGGTCTGTCCAGCTCTGCAAGCGCAACCTGAACAGACGTTGCTGTGGCTGCCGTTCAGTGAGATGGGAAGGTGATGAGGTTGCGGGATTTGTTTTGCTACCTTCTTGCCGAGAGCAGTGCAGGAGCCTTAGCAGCTTTCTCTGAGCAGACATTAGAGATGGGGAGGATGGGCTTCAACTTGGCGCCGCCATGCAACAGCCCCTCTGGCCGGGCAATGCCTTTCCTTGCTCCCGCTGCACTGCAGCACCAGCACTGGCACGGCCCGTCCCTAGCGGGAGGCATCACACTACTTAAAGAAAATTATGTTTCTGGCCTTTTCATTACGTTGCCCAGCAAACGTTCCCATGAAATACAGGCCTAATTATCTACCCACATTCAGATTACTCTAAGATGCAATTTCCTTCTACTCTGTGGAGTTTGCTTTCCTTCTGTGGATTTCATGATTGAAATACACTCAATTAGCTATTACTCTGCTGGCTGAAATCTTGAGCTGCCTTCCCAACAAGGCTGCTCCGTCCAGGTCTCACCGGCATTACAACAGCCAGGTGACACAAGCTCACATGTGAGCCACAAAGATGTCTCACTGCTCAGCCGTGCCTGTTATTTATTAGATTGGTACTGCAAGACGCTGGGAAGCCCAGACAGGACTGAGGGCTCGCAACGTGAAGCCTCGAACAAACCTGCCTTAAAACGTGGCCCCAGAAGGCTAAAAACATTTTCTAAATGCAAGACATGCCTGGCGTCAGGTAGATTGGAGGCAGGCAGACTCAGTCCTGTGCATACCCTTGTTAATATGCATGTGCACCAATTAATAAAGTAATAACAGTAATAGTAATAATAATAATACAGTTCAGACACTTAAGGCAGGACAAGAGCATATCCAACCCACCAACCACGTAGACCTTTCCATTCTTTCCCAAATCCCTCTGTCCTTTCCCAAACTCCGCCTTGAACACAGCCAGAGTGTTTCCCATCGCTCCTTCCCGCCCCCTGCATTCCCGGCAGTCCCGCTCTCTGTCTTGTACCAGCAGAAAACCTTTGCTCCTTGCTGCCAAGTCAGTTTTCTGGCCATTTACTGAGCCCAAGAGCTCCTGAGCACCAATATTGGGCAACTGTGCACAGAGTCTGTAATGTTCAAAAACAGGCAAGCGGAGCTGCCAGAGAGCCCAAACAAAGGAAACGGCACCAGCACGGGAGATTGTGTCCGTCCCTTGGGTGGGATCGTTTCAAAAGCGTGCTCCTAAATCCCTGCGAGGGAAGTCACTCTGCCCAGGAGAGGAAGAGGCTGGATGAGACACCACGTTTCTGAGTCAGGAGAGCTGACGGGAGAGTGGGCATTTCTAGAGCAGCATAATATTGTATTCCTCTTTTTTTCTTACAGTGATACAGCAGGTGGAGAGAAACAAAAGGAACGAGCATTGGCTATAGCAGGAGGGAGGATTTGAGCAGGACGGTAACATCATTTCATTCCTGTTGGCTACATTAGTGGCATCAAATTGACATAAGCCAGTCCCTCAGAATAATCTACAATAAATAAAACCAATCGATATAACAAAGGAAACAACGTGGATATTTCACACAGGGAAAAGATTCCTTAACTTTTCCACAGAAACGTGGAAGCACTGGTGCGAAGGCTCTCTGGAGGTCTCTGGTCCTGCTGCCTGCTCGAAGCAGGACGTCGCCTACGCTAGAGCAACTCTGCTTGGCCAAGTTGTGATGCTCTTGCTGGATGGTGATCCCCCTCCCCAGGGTGACGTGTTCCTGTACTGCACCACCCTCCTGGTGAAGGGAAACTGATTTTGCACCTCCCAGAGACAGGTTTTACTCCCAGGGTCCTCCAGCACTGGCAGGGACCGTTCAGCAGCTGTGGAGGTGCAGGACTTGGCCCTTACAATGAGGTTCCTCAAGGTCGGGATTCCCGAAACAGCTCCAGGAACAGATCTGATGGTAATTGATTGCTCAATGATTCAGTGATTTCTCAGTTTTTGTTCCATCCATATCTCAGTATTTCATTGTTTGGCAAAATAACAGTCTGACTTTGTCCTGACATTGGTACCATGCAGCAGGAGAAAAGCTGATGTGGTTTGATGTGTTATATTTAAGATAGAAATAAAAATGTTGCTACTAAAGGAAAGTTTGTGTGACCGTGTCCCTATAAACACCTCACTCCTGAAGCTCCGCTCCAACCCTACCCCGCACCACGTCCAACCCTTGCTGTATCTAAAGGTGCTGGGCACAGAAATGAAACCATTTCCAGCCATCTTGCACATTTACCATTACTCTTGGGGAAAGGGCTCAGGCGGAGCGGAAAAGGCAGCACCCTCGCTCTGCGCGGCCCAGGGCTCCCTCCGACACGGTGCTTCTGCCCGTCGCGAGGCTGCGGCAGGGAGCGGCAGTCGTGCGCGTGGGGACTGATCCTGCGTAGAGCGAGGCCAAGGAGCAAGGAGAGAAGCGGGTAGAAATATAAGGGGAGGATGACTCAGAAAGCTCAGCTGGAGGATGAGGAGGGATGCATTTAGCCTTTCCCTCTTGGTGGGCGGAAGGAAACTGTTTGCGATGGTTGTGGCAGAAGGAGTGAGAAGCTGAAAGGGAGGTGAGGAAAAAGAGGAGAGCTGGGCTTTGCTGTATCGTGTGCATTGCAGGGCTTTCCACGGCTCCCCTCTCTGGCCTGAAGTACGTACCTGCGTCTGCGCTAATGACAAGAAGCGGCTCTGGGCAGCCCAGGGAGGTTCACGCAGGGCTGCACGCGCATTCATAGAATCATAGAATCAGTAAGGTTGGAAAAGACCTCTAAGATCATCGAGTCCAACCGTCAACCCAACACCACCATGCCCACTAAACCATGTCCCTAAGCGCCTCATCTACACGTCTTTTAAATACCTCCAGGGATGGGGACTCCACCACTTCCCTGGGCAGCCTGTTCCAAGGCCTGACCACTCTTTCAGTAAAGACGTTTGTCCTAATGTCCAACCTAAACCTCCCCTGGCACAACTTGAGGCCATTTCCTCTCGTCCTATCGCTGGTTACTTGGGAGAAGAGACCAACCCCCACCTCGCTACAACCTCCTTTCAGGGAATTGTAGAGCGCGATGAGGTCTCCCCTCAGGGCCATCAGCAGCTCCTGGCCATGCTGAGGGTGTAGCAAAATAAGTGCCATCTGCTTCAGCTGGGTCATCGCACAAAGGTGCAGGCAGTGAAGAGCCTCTAGGTTAGGGCCTGTTGGCAAGGATAACAAATTCCACAATTGCAATTAAAATAGCCCAAGGCACAGGAAAGGAGAGGCTACGGTGTGTGCGTGTGGTAGGAGGGGGTTATCTGGTCTGCTGTCCCTGCCCATGTCCCACTTCCAAGCTGTCCTGCAGGGAGGAAGAAGAGCAGCCCCCAAAGGTTCGCAGTGAAATCAGACGGGTGCTGAGTGAGATTTGGCAGGAGGCTTGGGGTGGGCAGCAGCTGAATCCGTCACGGTTCTGCAGGGAAGGACCTGGATGCTGCTGCAAATCTTCAGCTGAACCGGAGCCAACAGTGTTCTGCTTGTGCGGAAGAGGTGAACGTCACAGCACGAGAAATAATATGGAAATATGCCATCGTGCGCAGGCTGTGCAGGTCTGGTATGACACCATTCGGAGGACCCAGCCTAGCTCTGGCGTTTCGGGGGCGATTTGGGCTGGATGGAGAGAGGTCAGAGGGAGCACCGTGAGGGGTCGGATGGTGCGAAAGTGCAGCCTGTGAGCAAAGGCTGAAAGTGGGACTGATTCACCCCAAAAAAATTTAAAGACTTGGGGGGGACCCACAGTAACAAGCTCCAGTTATGTACAAGGCTGAAGGCAGGACAGGGCAAGAAGCAATGGGATTAAACTGTGCGGAAATTCAGGTTAGACCTAAAGAAACACTGTTTAAGGATAGTGACGCAGTGGAACAGTCTGCCAGGGACAGCAGAGATGCTCCAGTGCGGGAAGAGCCGCTCAGGTGCTGTACCGGGTGCGACCAGCCGGAGCAGAGCCTCCCTCGGGCACCGGGTCAGTCGGGATGATCTCGGCTCCAGCCTGCTTTGCCAACATGCTATGGAGTCACATAACTCTCCCGTGGACTGGTATGGCTTGTTGGTCTCTTCACCACTCATGGAACCAGCAGCTTCACAAAATTCATGGAGGTGGTGACAATTATGAGGAAAATTGAAGGGGAAAAAAAAACCCCCTGTGGAGTGGGAAATCACTCTAGATTGTAGAGCTTGCAACGGGGCAGAAAAGCTACTATTGCAGAGTCAAGAAAATATAACTTTAGCTGAAAGCCCATCCTGTAAGTTGGTAACCTGAAAACAGCAACTGGAAGCAAAATGACAATATATATGAAGAGGAAGAAAGCAATAGATACCAATCAATGTGCAGCAATCACCACAATGAGCTATGAAGCAGAGATATTGATAAAGGAGGGTAAACGAACAGAGGAAAATCCATGCCTGGCAAAGCCAAAACCAGTAAGAAGTTGTTCACTAGATATATTAGAAACAAAAGAAACATTAATGATGTTGCAGGTTCGTTTCATAGACTTAGAGAAGCATAAAAAGATTTTGGTGAGGAGCAACCTTGGGTGTCTCTAGTGCAATCTCCTGCTCGGATCAGGACAGATGTCAAAGCAACACCACCTTGCCCAGGGATCGCCCAGTTGAATTTTGAAAATCTCCAAGCACGGAGAAGTCATGGCGTTTCTAGATGTGGAGGTGCATTGCTCGTGACAAGGCCCTCAGTGTGTCCCTTCTGCGTTTAGAAAGGATGGGAATGTAAGACATGAAGATGATGAAATGCTCTGTGGTCTACTAACAACCGAGAGCATCGCAGGTGAGATCTGTGGGGTTTCTAAATCAGCAGATCCACGTGATCTGCACCAGAGGGTCCTCAAGCAGCGTGCCGAGCTGAGCTGCGTTCACTCGCTGCTGAAAAGTTCGAAGCCTGGAGAGATGCCAAGTTTGGCAGGATGCTAACGTGGTGCTCGGCGGGTGAAGCGGGTGGCCTGGTTAACAGTCGGTTGGTCCAGCGTGACATTCAGATTGAAAAATGGAGAGACCACAGAGGATTCAATTAATACAGAATTCAAGGATTAAAAATACACCCATCAGTGTGGCGTAATGGAAAATGTCTTGTCAAATGAGCCTCATTTCATCCTTTGAGAAAATTACAAGTTTGTAGATAAAGGTTACCATGTAGCCATTATTTGCTTAGCTTTTGGCAACGTGTTTGACTTAATATCATATGACACCCTAATTACAAATTTAGCGCTATACAATCTCAATAAAGCCCACATTAAACGGATGGAGAGCTGCAAACCCATCTCCAAAACAAGGAGTCATCAGTGAACAGAGATGATTTAGAGGGATTCTGCAGGAGTCGGTCCCAGCCTGACACTAATCAATGTTTTCATCATTGATTGAGAAATGAGCACAAAACACAGCTGATAAATTATACAGCTGCTGGAAGCAGGAGGACTGGCAGTGAATAATTATGACAGAGAAGTTATACCGAGCAACTGGGATCTTTTCTGTGCACAAACCCATGTTCACTTGGCAGTATTAAAATAGGCCAGCTTTCAAACAGGAACGAAGGAAATGTTGCATCCAAAAAAGATGGGATTCAAAGAATCTAGACATCATCAGGGGAAGAAAAGTCAGAGCCAATTGCTTCTGCAGCACTCCAGCGACGCGGCGCTGGTCCCAGGTGCAGAAATTGGAGGCAGAGGATGAGAAAAGCAGGACTGTCCTGCCTGTGCTTTTCTGCAGTGCAAGGAGCTGTGGCCAGAGAGGGGGTGGCTGAAGTCCCAAAGGAGACAGACAAAGTCCCAAAGAGGGGATAGACAAAGTCACCAAGCTGCAGGCAGCAGCCACATGGGCTCGGTACAAGCCGTGGGGCTGGGGACGGGCTCCAGCCCCCAACCTACCACCAGCTCTACCTTACAGCAGGGCAGGGACCCGGCCACGCTCGTCCCAGCAGCACGCTCCAGGCCAAGCGTCCCCATCCTCTTGGTGTCCTCTTAAAGCGTGACTCTAAAATGAAAGCACTAGTTCCCAAGAGAAAAAAAAATTGGTTTGCTGAGTTCTTGCCTCAGGCTTGGGTTACATTCCCCCCCTCGCCATTATTTTCTGCCACTAATTGTTAACACATTTATAATAAAGGGAAGCTGAGATGGTTTTCTGAGGAAGCAGATGCGGAGGCTGGAGATGAGACATCCAAGGCTCGCGGGAGGGTCTCTGCAAGCAGCAGGGGCCTGGCTGCAAGGTGCCTTACCGTGACCTATTTACACCACCAGCAGAGACACATTTTCTTGGGCGAATTCTGGACCTGCCGCCCCAGAGAGGCTTTTCCATCACCTGCTCCTAAATCACCCCTGGCCCCAGCAGCCCAAGGGCCCTGGTGACCCTCCTGGATGGGGCCAGGATCGGGGCATCTCATGGCCAAAGTCTGACTGGGCGAGGCCATGGCCTTTCACAGCTGCTGGAGAAACGCTCGGCTCTACTGGTATTTTTAGCTCTGTCTGCCGCATCGCTCGAGTTCACGGCGTGACCTAGTTTGGCAAGGCAAAGCGCTCGCCCCGCTGGGCCCTCGCTCGGCCGCGTGCTGGGG
>NW_009225549.1:0-260 GCF_000690835.1 Fulmarus glacialis
GGGTAGTCAGGAGGGCACGAAGGGGCGTGGGGCCGGCTCGGGGCTGCGAGCCCCTGGCAGCGCGGGCAGGGGACGTCCCTCCCAGGTGCTGCGGAGGGATGGCTCCCGTTCAGCCTCAGCGTTTAACTTTGGATGTGGTTTTAATGCAGTGAAGGGGATGCACTGGCGGGGTGGGAAGATGAAAGAAATACTTGTTGAACAGAGTCATTTCTCCTCTTCCAGCACTAAACTCAGTTTTGTGGAGTAAGTGTACGATTTTC
>NW_009225550.1:0-519 GCF_000690835.1 Fulmarus glacialis
CTGCGTGAGCGTGTGTGTGTGTGCGTGTGTGTGTCTCTCCGTGTGTGTGTGTGTGTGTGTATTGCACCAGCAAAGCAGATCAGAGAGAGACAAGAATTACATCTCAAATGAGTCATAACTCATGACCGTATGAGGGAATGCACAGCTTTTACAGTAGGCTGTTTGACTCAATGCTAGGCGGACCATTTCCTCCTAAAAGTACTTTAATTTGACATTAGAACTTCTTTTCACACGAAATGCTAGCCTTCTCCCCTTCTTCTCCTGCCTTTATTTCTCCCCCCCCCCCCAAAAAAGTGCACTCCAGCAAAGTGATAAGAGGAGAGGGAAACATGGCTCTCCCCTGTCCTTTTGGGGTAAAGCACAGAAGGGAGACCTCCCCCTCCCCCTAACAACCAGGAGTGTAATTATAAACCTCTGTCACCTTTTTAGTCAGTTTGACAATATTCAGGGTTTCCCCTGCCCCTTAGTTAAACAAAGCTTCAGAGTGTCATTTTTTTTTTTTTTCCCCAGAAAAGAAAC
>NW_009225550.1:625-2172 GCF_000690835.1 Fulmarus glacialis
GTAAACTTTTGGACCTACTGTGTGTGCCTGTGTGCTCGGGCTGTGCAGGAGGCTCTATCTGTCAAAGGGAGAGGGCAGGAGCATTTGGTTTGCTGCAAGAACGCTCCTGAAACTCAGTCCAGCTCGAAGAAGATGCTGTAGCTTTAAAGATGCTTTGACTTGAGGATTAGTTTAAACAGGGGGCTATAAAAGATGTAACAGATGCAAACTGTAAAACAAGGGCAATTAACCCTTGCTCTCCTGAGCAGGATCCCCCCCTCGCCTTCGCATCTATTGTCTTCTCCTGCACTGGGAGTTTTACACAAAACCTAAAAAATTATTACCTGCCTTAACAATTTTTTACTTTTTTTTTTTTTTGCAGCAAAGTGGTTTTTTTTTTTTTTCCTTCTTTCTTTTTTTTTTTCCCCCCCCCCCTCATGTCTTTTTACTTTGCTGGAGCTTCAACACCAGGACTGAGCAGTGAAGTGTGTTGCTGCTAGGTCTTTTTATTCTGCCTGAACTCTCTTTTCAGACGTTTGCGGTTATCAAACCTGCTTGGCTAAAAAATAATTAAAAAAAAATCTCCGAGCAGGTAAGAGGATGGGAATATTGAGAGAGTGTGTGCGGGATCAGCGTGTTTACTCACACTCTCCTGCTTGGGATTCCGCCTGGACAGAGTGAATTGGTGGCTCTGTGGATGTGGATGTATGTGGCTGAGGAAGGAAGAGGCTGAGAAATGTGCTAGAAACTTTAGTATTTGCCAGTTATTCCCGATCCTGGAGTGGGCAATGGTGGCATCACGGTGGCAGATCTACCAGGGGATGTGGCGGAGAGGGGAGGATAGGAACCGAGGCAAGCCCGGACCCTCAGCCTGCCTCGGCAATTGGCGTTTTAATGCAAAACGACCAATGGTGAATTGTTTTAAATGCGTTTCACCACCTTCCCTGCTCTTCAGCCTCCCGCAAAAAGTTGTCAATAATTTGAAACCTGCAGATCTCGAGAACACTTTTCTTCCCAGAGGACCGGCTAGCTTTTTTAATTTTTTTTTTTTTTTCTTTTTGGTAAACGACTTTTAAGTTCCAGTCAGTACTTTCACTTCTTGCTTTAGGATCCCAGAAGCTAAGGTGTTACTTCACCCAGCTTCACAAAATAAAATAAAGAAATGAAACTAACTAAGCAGACAAAACAGCAAACTTTCTGTTTGGGGAAAAACATCCTTCGCCGGGGAGCCCTACCGGGGCTGGGGCTCCAGCGGTGCCCGGCCAGGCTGGCTCTGCAGGCTCAGGGCGTGCAAAGCATTAACAGGTACCTGCAAACTTTCAGAGCTAAGATGTGAAACCTGAAATAAAAAGAGCAGGAGGTGGGTGGGGGTATTTTTTTTTTTTTTTGCAGGAGGACGAAGTCCCTTCCTCGCACTAAAACTTTTTGCTGCTGCGTTGTAAAAGGCACCTCCCGTACCTGGCTGACAGGTAAGGGGAGCAGGGGTGGTGGTGGCACAACCCCGAGCGCCCCGAAACTGCTCGCCCCTTCCCAGAGCGGTACCAAAGTGACTTCAGGTTTCGGTTAAA
>NW_009225550.1:2202-2515 GCF_000690835.1 Fulmarus glacialis
TTTCGCCCCAAGTATAAACAAGCCAGAAAGAAGCTAACACGCTTAAAAATAAAACACTATCGAAATTAAATAAGCCCGCTAGAGCGTGAGGTGGTGTGAGAAAAAAGAAGGGGAGGAAAAAAAAAAAGGGGAGAAAATGGAATTAAATTCCGAACCTACCTGCGAAGTCTTGTTTGTAGTTTTGGCCAGAAATGGTGAGAAGAAAAAGCATGAAGAAGCCGCGAAGTGGAGGAGAAAAGGTGAAGGGAGATGCAGCTCCTGAAGAAATTGTAAAAAGCCTTGCAAAGAGTTGTCGGAAGGACCGTTATTCCTG
>NW_009225551.1:0-22170 GCF_000690835.1 Fulmarus glacialis
GCCCGCCGCGGGGGGCAGGAGGAGGAGGAGGAGGGGCCGACGCCAGGGGCGGCGGCGGCAACACCCCGCAGGCGCTGCGCATCCCACCCTTTTCGCCAGTTCTCCTGAAACGCTGTTTCGTGCCGTGCGTTACGCAAAGGGGAAATCGCAATCATGCGTATACTAAATGAGCCGAAGCCTAACATGACAAGACAACTTTGGATATGTACCAATTGGTGAATCGGACGTTTTTCCACCTCTCCTCTCTTTCCTCTGTTAACTGAGAAGTCAAACTAATCCCTCCCCTTTGAAACTGTAATATTCAGATCAGAGGTGTAAAAGCAGACTCGGGTTGATCTTTAATTATAATTTCTACATGTATTTTGGTTACAGTCTTAATAAGGGCATGCTGAAGGCCCTTGGGTCTTGTTTCCTTTCCTCTTGATTTTATCTCGCTTCATTCAAATTACTATGTATGACTTTATACAGTTTAGCTGTTGCAAGCTGAATACAGTAAGAATCAGACCACCATCAGTTCTTACGGCTAAGGCCGCCTCAACACACACAGATACCTGCAATTTCTTTTACCTGCCAATCCTCGCCACGCTGCAGATATCTCTGCATGGTTTCAAGCATGGATTGATGTGCTGCCCCTCGGTGAGTTGGGAGGAGCAGAAGGAATAAAGGAAAAGGATAAACAAAACAGGATGGCCATTATGTCACTGTATCCATTTTTCAGGATGCAGTCCTAAGGAAAAGCTCTCGGGTTCATGCCTCAGCAGGGACAGCCAGCTGGGATTCCTGCCTCGCTCAAGAGGAAGGACTTCAAAAAGCACACACAGCTGGTTCTCAGGCTCTTCAAAGAGCTCTAGAAGCAGGAAAATACCAGACCACAACATATTCAAAACCCAGTAATAACAGTGGCAGCTTCTACCACCTTCTCACATTAGAGATGTATCTGCAGCCTACCTCAGCAGCGAACCGAGATAAAGAACAAACCAGCATAATCAGCCCACAGAAAAATGGAAGCCAAGCAGAGGGAGGACGGAGGCTTCTTCCAAAGTATTCGAATTTAACTGTTTTGGTCAGCTACTGCACCGGAAATTTTAAAGGCTAACTCAGGGGGGAGTAAAGGGTAGAGGCTGCAAAGAAGTAGAAAAATGTGATCAGCGTTGTCAGACGCTCTCTTCAACTTGTACCTCTGCTTCCCTGGTGAAGAGGAAAGAAAGCTATAAAGGAGTTGCTAAGCTTCTGAGCAGAAAAAAGGAAAATAAGCAAGCAGGTAAGTGTCTCAAAGACACAGCTTCAAAAGGAACTGACGGTGCCAACACCATTAACTGGAGAGACTGCCGGCATAAATCCGTCCATATTTGAATGTGTTAATTTTCCCAAAGCTTACAAATGAATCAAAGGCTATTTATTACATCAAGGAAAGGGAAGAGGTCTGAATGAAGCAGGAAAAAAAGTCAGCATGATTGTGCCGGTGACAGGAGGACAGGCTGACCCCGCACAGACGCGCCATAAGCTCACGACATGATTTCATCCACCGGAGCCTGCCACGGTAGTGCCTGTTCGAAATGCTGCTGCCCGCCCTGCAGCGATGCCAGCACGCCTGTTTACACAGCCACGCTGGGAACCAGATCTGGCTTCGCCGAGCAAAACAAAAACCGCAAAACATGTTGGGTTCCCCCCTCAGCCCCCCACCTTTTGCATTTTTAAGTCAGACCCAGTCCCCGCTCTGGGTCACGGGAGAGCTGTACGGCCGCGCTGGAACAACTGAGAGGGGTGTGCAGGCGAGCGCAGGGTGGAAACACGGGATATGAATTCATCTTGTAAAAACACAGTTTAAGCCAGTTCTCCCTGCCAGAGACAGATTTATCTAGGCTTAGAGGAATTTATAAATGAGCAAGTAAAACCTATCCACACAAGCCTTATTGGAGACAAAGCTTACAGCTCATGCAGTACCGTATCATGTATCCAGCAGGCATTTTCGAGGGATGAACAAATAACGCCATGTTCCGAAAATGCCGACTCCCTGTCGCTGACAACATCTGCTGTCACTAGACTGCAGAAGAGAGTCCCCTACAGAGCGTAAGACATGAGCTACCTGCTGAAGGAACTGCCTGTGGCTGGCAGCCCAGGCTGCAATCCAGATTTTAGGTCACGAGAGGACAAGTCGTGACATTGCGTCCCAAGAGAGGCAACTGGCCAAGGCCTCTCACCTGTGCTCACCGAACAGCCACGTGCAAGAAAACGCGCGTGGGAAAGCTTCACTTGCAAAAGCCAATGCTCTCGTGTTCTAGTGTGTTCAAACCAAGCTTTGAATTCGAGGAAAAAATGTAGTTGCTAAAACACTTGTGTTACAAACAGGGTTCTGAGCGCAGCTAAATGCCTCTTTCTTTTATTCCATATCAGTTCCAAATACCCTGAACCCAACTTACTTCAACTTTAAAAAAGATAAAATCTCATTTATTTGCATTATTCTCGCATTTTTGTTTCATTCATACGTTCACAACTTTTTAAAGGAGCTTGGATTTGAGAAAACTATTTATTGAATTCTCATTTGCAAGGCAAACAATGTTCATGCCTGAAGAAAAAAAAAAAATACACATCACTTTTATTAGAATACAAATGCCTTTCCATTTTTTCAAATGCTTGATTCCTGTTCCCCTGGGTTTTAACCCTTCTGCAGAGTTATTACAGTGCACTCAAACAGACCTTTTCCCCCGCTAGAGTGAGAAAACATTCAGATGTGAACTCTTGCTTTGAAACCTGGCAGGCTTCTGCAGAATGTAAAAGAAGCCTCACGTGCAGTAAATATCACGTGTGCAACAATTCAGCGGAGAAATGTAGCACGAGTCATTGGTTTGAGTAATTCTTGCACAGAGAAATTTTGGAGAATAAAGTAACCATATATAAAACTCATGTACACTGAAAAAATAATTTGAAATAGGTAACGGGGCTTGTTTTGTGCCCCCTGCCCCAGCAAACCTCACAATTACTTAGACAAGGAAAGGTAATTTCTGCCTTTTATTAGCAGAGATACAAAAGGTATAATTCCCAGATGCACCTATGCATCTTTGTAACCCACATTCCTCTTATTTTTATAGGTTAGTAATTTGGCAAATTAGTATATACACACCTGAAAGTTTAACCAAACAGCAACCCCAAGAAGTGTCTTAACCAAACCTAGTACTAACACGTAGCAGCTTTCAGCTCGCTTAAATATTAAGTTGCAAAGCTTGATCTTTAGCTCTTCGGGTCTCTCAAAGCCAGCTCCTGGCACTATGCCATGGTACGCAGATCGAAAAAGTCATCAAGATTTGGAAGCACATCCTAATCATGTTTATTTATGTGAAAACTGGTGCAAGTAGTCAAACTTGCACAAAATGTATTTTATCAACTCTCCCAGCTACCTTCCCCAGGTTTACATTTATTTCTATTTAACCACTATTTTCCTCTCATTTAAGTATTTCAGTAAAAGCTCCCAAAAAAGAAGATTATATGTTTCTTCTGCTGTGTTTCCCTGGGCTCTGACAACAGTGAGAGGAGCTCTGGCTCCCTGGCATTACACCAGCACACAAACACACCGCAGGTGCTGCAAGGAACTTAGGCTGCTCATGAAACCCTCTCAGAGCGCACGGCATATACCGTGTTCGGTACAGTTACTGTACTTCTGCAGAAGGATGCATTTTATGTACATCTAACAAAACTAACTGACTGTAGCGGTTGGAAAACAAAAGGAGTATAACAGCGAGATTTTTCTGCTGGCTTCTTAGAAAGACATCACAGACTGACGCGGTGCCATGCTCACTGGAATCCATGCCTATTTGGTAAAAACTGTTCGCATTAGAAAACTCCCTACTGTGAGGATGCAGACTTCATAGGCTTGATCAAAAGTTGTATGACAGATACACACAGATAAAACCACTATTTCCAGCTTCAGAGCTGCTAGCATTCGGGCTGTGTTCTGCACTAAGTTTTTGCTGAGTATGTGGCCTTTGTTGGTCCTTTTGGTGCCGTATCTTGAAATGCTGCAAGTTAACAGCAAACTTGACATTTCCATAGACATGGGATTACACAAGTAATGCCAGGGGAACCCAGACTTACTAGAAAAAAATATTAGTCAAGCTCAAATATTTTGTAGTTATTTATTCTCTTCTGAAAATAATAAAAATTTGTATTTCTCATTTATGTTGCAGAGTACAAACTCTTAGGGAAGAGGAACAGACTTTGAAGTATACTTTCAGAATGTTTCTCTTCCAGGATGAAAAATATTTTTATCTTTTATAACTTTTAGTTGTCAAACATATCTCTAAGGGAGATGATCAGCTCAGGCGCATGTTACTGAGCCTGGTGTAGAGATTCCTGGATGAAACTCCCTGATCTGTGCAGGAGGTCTGACCAAGTGTTCCCAGAGACTTTGCTCTGTAAAAGCTTAGTATGAAACTACAGACTCGAGCAGAAGAGAAAAACAGGCTACCCCAATTTTGCAACCAGATTATAATTTGGAGCTTATGCTCATCCTAAAACTGGCCCCACCTCTCTACTTTAATGTTGGTGCCAGAACTGCTGTCTTTCACCTGCATCACTCCCATGGAAAACTCCCATTGCCTACAGTAAGAGACTCCAATGTGAGCTGTACAAACAC
Source organism: Fulmarus glacialis (assembly GCF_000690835.1). NCBI lineage: Eukaryota > Metazoa > Chordata > Aves > Procellariiformes > Procellariidae > Fulmarus > Fulmarus glacialis. The sequence goes on from NW_009225551.1 coordinate 4,631, forward strand.
ACAATATAACATGTTTTCTCCAAGTCATTTACAGCCTTAAGAGAAAACAAAACAAATGGGTATAACAAACAAATGGTGGGGTTGATGGACAGGAGGAACGGAAATAGAGAAAAGAACACATGCAGCTTCACAGCACTATTATAAGCATGGTTAATTGGAAGGGAGCCTATGGATTTGTACTGTTTATTTTGAGTTACAAGACATAAAATACTGCAGCTTAAACAACTATTTCCTTACTCATTAGACTCAGGTGTGTATTAAGCCTTTATACATTAAAATGATGAGTAATTCTGCATATATCACTCAGCAAAAGCTCATGCATGCTGTATGACATGAAAGAAAAATAAAACAACAAGCAAGTCAGGGAAAGACATTCAATGACTGAACATTAGAATTGCCAAGGACAACAACATTGAAGCAATCACTTCACCGACAGGTAAAGTTAATACACAATACCGAGGACACGGGCCAAACTACCTGAGCATCAGGAGAAGGCAGCAAAGCTTGGAACAACAGGACAATAGCAAATATTTGGAAAGACTGGCGTGCTTACTGCTTTCTGCTGAAGAGCAAACAGTGTTGAGAGTACCTCCTTGCAAGGAGCTACGGCTAGCTGCTACCCTCTCACCTGGTCTGCTGGCACAACAGCAGGGCCTGCACGGAAATGCTCCAGACAAAAGGGAATATAAGGTAAAAGCACAGAAGACAGAGAACCAGAACCACGTGGTTAACCAGCCAAAGATCACCCTTTTTAAAACACTTGACTCTAATATTACCCAAAAGCTTCCTGGACATTCACCTCTAAATCCAAGCGTGCAGTACATTAAGCACCTGCACAATGTAGTAAAGTGGGCAAAGATGTAAAAGTTTAGGCACATGCTAATTGCAAAATAGGAAAACAGCAAATATGGACAGATTTAATGCTTTGAAGGAAGTCAGATACCTTCTGGAGAGGGCAAATTTCCAAGAGTCACAGTGATATCTGGTTTGAATTTTTACTGTCTTGCAGTTCATTGTAATAAATTGTGGTTAAGAAGAATTTGTATAAAAATGGGAGCAGGTTAAAGAGAAGTGAACTATTTCTCAGTTTATAAAATGAGCATGAAAATACTCTGCCTTATTTACATCTCCATTATTTTGAAACCTCAAAGTAGATTGAGGGTAAATTGTTTTAAAGCAGCTTCATGATAAAGCACTTGATAGATAAGTTTTGGAAAATCTTGCTGTCGGGGCACTAACGAGCAGCAGAGGGCTCGAGGCAGGAACTCCTTAAACTCTGCGGTAGTTCCTTCCTCAGACACCAAAACTCACATCAGGTTTCTGACAGATTTGTAGCAGTCGGTACAAGTCAGACAAGTGAAGTTGCTCCTATCTCTAACCACCCACCCTGTCCCAAGGCAAAGGTGCATTTGCACATGAATCAGCTCGGGAACAAATGCAGTTTTCCTCCCAGAAACCCGAGTCTGTTTACCTTGGTATATGCCCAGTTAAAATGGGTAGATTTCTGCATGCGAGCCAGTGGAAGCGCCTGCCGACTGTAGCCTCTCCTTGAAACACTGTTTTCAACTTTCGTGTCATTTCCCATCCCACGAGCCAGCCAACGGCACTGGGAAATCGCTCCAACAGACCCGAGACTGAACCGTGTATGAACGTACTTGTCAAACCAGGTTCTGCAAGCACAGGGTAAGGACAAATGCTCCTTGTTGCTATATCCCACAACTCAGCACAAGGAAATCTCCAACTAAAGGACCATCTTCAGACTCGAAGAGCAATGTACTAAAATTTTAACCTCAAATTCGAAAGGATATTCTATTATAGCACCAACTTTCTGTTGCACTGCTTTCAACATGACGCCTCCTGCTAAAATTGCTTCTATTTCAGTAATACTCACTTTGAATCTGCTCAAATACCTATTCAATATCTGTTTGTGTAACATTCAAATCATGTTCTGCATTAACATTGATGTTTGATTTCTGCTTTAACCACACACAGTGAAATTTACCCAAGAGTAGAAGAAATAAGAAGGAAACCTCTAACTAGACAAGAACTGTGAACACCACAATTAAATGTAACAGCCAGCTATAAACACGACTCTATAGCCAAAACCAACTTCCAAAATATTTGTTACCCCAAAGCAACTTCCAGTGTTCTTCTGAAGCCAACCTGTTTGTATAGGCTACAAGCACAAAAGGATGTCCATCTCAATCGCGGTCTTGCAGAACTTTCACCACAATTTCCACACTACCCCAAAATTTAGCATTACCAAAAACATCACCGCTATTTTCCTATGTTCGTTGTTACTTATAATCAAGATTTATTATCAAGATTTATGCCAAACTTGCATTGATTCCAATGGCATTTAGTTTGACAAACGATGGCAAGACAGACGATGACATTCCTGATAAATACTGAGTTTGGTATCAATATAGCAATATATCAGTATCAGCAAGCTCTCAATCTTCACTTTATTGTTTTCATCAACCCAACCCAAGCTCTAATTTGGGAGCATTTTATTTTGGTCAAAGAGCTCATCTAGTAGAACAAGTCAAACTTTGTTGATTCTTGCCCAGGGGATAGGTGTGTTTTTCAAATTATACTCTCACAGACTAGGAATAAAGAGGATAGGTTGGGAAAAGAAAATCATGATGGAGCTGGGCTTCAACTGAGTTGGAGACAGTAGAAAAGAAAATACTGACAACGTATTAGCACGCTTGGATTTTTTTCATGCAGTGAAGTATCAGAAAAAATATTCCAGCAAATACAACTCTTAAAATATTTTAACGCGCCTTATTCTAATAAAATATCCTATTTCATTACTCTTCATGCTTCACCCTCTAACCTTATGACCCTATGCAAGCTCCTGAACAACCTTTGTATTTTGTACAGATATTTTCTATTTGGCTAATATCTACTCTACAAGAGGCAAATTTTATATTAAAGCTACCGAAATTTAATCCTCAGGCATTATTGGAGGTACATTTTCGTTTTTTTTAATAATCCTGAAAATTTGTGGATACTGCAGTATTTCACATTTCAAGGAAAATCACTGCAATTGAAGTGTCATTGGTAGTTTTGAGTAAATTAATGAGCGTTCATGAGAAGGCGTCTGGTTAATAGCTCTGGAGAAACTTGTCTACTTTTGTTCCATTTTGATCTGTAAAAACATCTGAATTCTTGTATTAGAAATGCAGATCCCGTCTAGCCTGGAAGATCAAGAGTTTGCAAAATGGTGACACAAGAGTAACAAAATGAAGAGTGCAGACATCCAACACAATGGATGCCAGAAAGTTCTTGTAAAAACTTCTGGGTTTCACAAAAACTAAACTAATACAGTGGGTAAGGAAACACTGTGCTTTTTTCACCATTAAAATGCTACAGTCTTACCACATAGCCTTCACAAAAAGAAGAAGATCAGAACTGACATTTTTGGTATTGAGAAGGAGAAGGAAAACAATAGTGTCTTTCAAACCCTACTTTTTCAACCCATAGCATAAGATGATTAAAAAAAAGCTGTAAGTAAATTAAAAATTATCATTCTTTCACTAGTTAACTGAGTAGACACATCAGCTATACCTATATGGCACTGCAGTAGGTATAGGCCGTGCCACTGTCCACATGGTACTACACTATAATATAGCAAAGAGTCTAGAGTGGTTGCACCAGTTACTAAGTATAAGCTTCTTACCTCACTTCTGGGGAGGGTGGGAGGGAAACCCATCAAGCTACTTCTGTCAACAGTTAAACTTGTTTAAAACCCAAGCTTTATACCTATTTTTAAAAGTTTTGACTTATGCCTCTCCCGTAAGACTGTGAAAAATCTGTAAATTTATGCTAACCACAGTGATGCCATGGAAATATGAATGGCCATTTGGAATACAACCGAGATGAAGATTTCATGTGCTACCAGAAACATCAAACTGCAATAACCTTCAGTTCTGAACAATTTACACTTGAAGAGAACTAGATCTTAAAAAAAGGGGAAAAAAGGCAATTTCATTTGCGCCTCCCACAAGTTTTAAAATCATTTTGAAGAAATAAAGCAGCAGAAGTAATTTGCCAGTTCACAGAAAACAGAACTTCATTCATTTTGGTCAACAAGTAAGCAAGATTGTCTCACATAAATCATAGAAAGGGTCAGGAACATCACTGCATGGCACACAGAAGGCACGAGGCCTTCAAGGGATACTGCTTCTGAATTACCCATAGGCAAATTAGCAGGACCTGAAATAGCCAGAAAAGTCTTAAATTTCATCTCTGGCCTGTCCTATCCCAAACACAAATAGATGGAAAGAACAGAATTTATAAAAACTCCCATTACAGCTCTATACTTTAGATTAACTTCATACTATCTTAGCTTGACAATGCTTTCCCTTTGCCTATACTTTTTGGAGGTAAGGGACAAAAACATGGAAAAAGAATTCAGATTCTACATAAAAGTCTATATTATTTTATTCCCAAATATAAGACTATTAACTAAAGTCTATAGACAAATACATAAACAACTTGACTGCAGTTTACTTGAGCTCTACAACCATATGAGTGGCACCTCTACATTCAATCTTTCAGTGACTTCAGTTCCTCTATCATCTATTGCCTGGGAATTTACCGCCTCCGGGCAATATACAAATTCCTGTTCTTCAGGGAAAGTGGGGGGTGTGGGGGTGGGGGGGAGGTTTACTTTCAAACCTATTAACATCAAATAACGGTGTTCTCTCCCTCAAAATTTTTCAGACTTCACTTAAGCCTACACACAGTAAGTAGAGGCACATTTATGCATTCATGCTCTTCCAAAAAAAATAACCACCTAGAACTTCTCCCAGTGGGTAACACCAATTTAAAAACAATCAGGAAAAGCTTTATAAACTAGCAGTGAACAAAAGATGTTTCTGGTGTTGTGATGAAGCCAACACTGACACAGCGGAGTTAGCAGGCCATTGTATTCCTCTTGAGCAGCTACTGCAAGCTTCAGCAAATGGAAAGACCAGCATCACAATTCAATCACAATTTATTTCTAAGTTCAGGATCGAAGTGCCAGCCTGACAGACTTCTGCCAGCTAAAATGCAGGTACAGTCACTTTGTCGGGGAAAAAAAAACAATTAGGTGGAGGACTAATGTGAAAATTGAATTTCATTTCTGCGCTGGTCGTCTCCTAGGTGCTAAGCCCGCGGGCAGGTCTCCACCCCGTGACTGCCACACATGCCCAAGCGCATCTTCAAGCAACCAGCTCCAGCCCCAGTGCAGGGGCTGTCCCAGAGCCGGGAGCGGGCGCGCGGGCTGCCACCCGCCACCCCGGCAGCTACCGGAGCAGCCGAGAATACGGAGAGCTGCAGTCCTGCTCCTCACCTCAGTAGCTGAATATTAGAGACTACGCTGCAACCACAGCAGCGCCTATTACTTACACCATGACAAAAAAAAACCAGAGTGGATTTTACGTAATACATCACAGGACATAAATGAAAGCAACTTCAGATTTACGCCTGCCCTTAGACTAAATTCTTCACTGTGGTTTCCCAAAGCCCCATTTATTCCAACAAGATTAAAAAATTAACAGTGAAATAAAACAATTTTAGCAAATGTGTGAGATGGGACATGGTACATTCGATTCTTTACTAGGTAATAATAAAATACCCGTTCATATAAAACCTAGGAAGAGGAGAAAAACTGACACGGGGCGACCGGCCTCATCAGCGTGCTGCTGTGGCAGCGCGGGCAGGGGTGCGGGGCTGCCGGCCGCCCAGCAGCGGCAAGGCTTGAGGAGCAAAAGATGGAGGGGAATACCTGCAAACTGTCACCCCCGGATACCCCTTCAGTTTGCAGTTTCCTAGGAAGGTTAAGGAAACACAACGGGGTTTTGCTTGTTTCATCATGACGAAGAGGCAGCCTGACTGCACCTGCTTAAACAAGTTTTAAATTCACCTGACAGCGGTAAGAGAATAAATTTAGAGCTACTAACTGTATAGTCAAGAAGAAACTCCCTTTTTAGTAAATGAAGAAGGGTTTTGAGTTCAATTAGGTCTTCTACACACAAGCAAACACAAAATTAAATGTGCTGGGGAAATTGTGTTTTATTTGTGCTTTCCCCTCCAGCCTCTTACACATCTCCAGCCATATTACAGAGCACTTCGTGTGCTTGGCACTCCCATATTTCAAGTTGAATGAAGGAAAGCAATGAATGCTGGAACCGCAGAAATAACACATCTCAGTCCTGCAAACAGGGAGATTCCAGCATGGATAGCGAATAACCTGGGTTAGGGACGCTGCGGGGAAACCGCGTGCCCCTCACTTACGAAAGGTCAGGTCCCAGTGCTGATGTGTCCCGCCTCGCTCAGCACGGCTCAGCCAGCGCAGAACGTCCCACCCGGGCACCGCCGTGCCACTTCCCTTCCCCCTGGCTCAGCCGCGCGGGACGGCTGGCGGGCACAGCTGGCACGGCCTTCGGACCCAGCCGAACTGCTGGCTGCACCTGAAGCCGTAACGCGGAGTCTTCCCCCCAGCCGCTCGTTCTTCCTGTATTTTGCACCTTCGCTCCCCTAAGTTCCCTTCGTTCCAGCCCACTATGCAATGCTATAAATCAGACGCTTAATTCCCTGATCTGGGAGAAAAAGACACCGTATTCTTATCGCACCGTCTCCAGCTATCCCTCCCTGTGCTGCTCTGACGCTGCCTCCCTCCCTGCCTCGTCTTCCCTCCCTCCCTGCCCGGGACACCCAGCTCGGGACCTGGCTCCCCAGTTCCTGCTCTTACCTCAAAGGCTTTCCCCACGTTAAGGTGGCCAGAAACATCTAGGGCTGCTGGCTCTCCCCCTGTTACCATGTCTGCCTTGCTGATATTTTATTTTTAAGAGAACCAGATGAAAATCAGCGTGACAATGAAGCAGGGCCAAGCCACTAATCAGAAACCATTCAAAATTAATTTCCTTAAAAACGTAAAATATAAACACTTGCACAGTAGGAAGAGGAACAAAAGCTCTCCAACATAAAAATGAAAAAACTATCTTTTTTTTTTTTTTAAAGTATGACATCATTGGGGCTCCTCTAGATTTTTAGAAGCGAGTAATTTTTAGAAGTATCTTTTGGTTTGTTGAGTTAAAAAATAAAACGAGAGAGAGAGCATGCAAAAGAGAGAGAAACAAGAAGAAACAAGTGGGGGGTTTCCACTGTAGAAGTTATGCAGACATTCATACCTGAGATAAAATACCAGCTACATATATGCCTTAAAAACATTTAAAAGCATAAAAATATTTTAGAGATCTTATTTTTTTAGACCACTTAAGATTTAATCCTGCAAAGGCTTACACATTTGTTTGACTGCGTGAGCAGTTCTCTTTAGGTGGTGCAAGGAAAGATAAATTGTCATATTTGTAGAATCGTGCCCTAATATTTGCATTAATTCCTAAAGTATAAACAAGAATTCTAGAAACACATCAGAAAGGTTTCTTTGAAGCACTCTATCCATCCCAATTTTCAGTATTTGATATGAGACTAATTGAGCAGAAAAAACTTTAATAAATTAAAAGTGCAAAGAATGCAAGATGCAGCGCATAGACTATTTTATATCTATTTCATCTGCGTCTGTAGATTTTTGTGCAATCTTCTCCCAAAACTTAGCACTCGATGTACACCCATAGTTTCTACATTTTTTTTCTATTTCACCAAGGCAGACATTCCAAACACCTTTTTTTGGCTAGTTCCTTCTCAGTTCTTGCTATTTAGCTTTGAACGGCCTGTAAAGTCAGATTTCATAAAAGACCCTTATTCACTACCAAATATTGTTTGATCCTACATATTTATGTAGGATTTTTATGATTTCAGAAATAACAGAAGACAAAGATCTTCCTTTGTTATCACAGCAGTGTTCTACAACCAGGTTTTTTTCTGAATGGTTTGTCTGTTTTCTACATATTTACATCCATGGGATTTTTACTGATATTCAGAGCTCTCTGAACAATACCATGACCTCGTCCATGTTCAATCACAGCCATAAAACATGTGCTGGACCTAAATAAAATCAATATATCTAAAAATAGCAACATAAGTAGAAGTCTCATATTTACCATTCGGTTCAGAATATTCTGCGTCCATCATCAGGTGTCAGCCGGGACAAAACGAAGAGTCTCGGAGCACCAGCAAATGGGCTGCTCCAACTGAATAGTTTGGATGCGGTTTGACAATGAAAATACTTTTTAAAACAGAAAACAAGCAGGGAACAGCAAGCTGAATAGCGGGTGGAAAGCACTAGTAAGCGCATTCTGTGACACACACTGCTGCAAATCACAACAGGCCATTACACTGGTTTGTCAAGGGATCGTTACACGCTAAAACAACTTACAAACAATAAATATCATTCTGGCTACTCATTAAGAATCATTAACTTAGTCCACGTTTATCAGAGATTTTATCTCAATTCATATGACAGCACTCGGTGTATAAAAAAGCCTGGCCTCCAAAACAAATTACATCAGCTCCTCATTAGTAAATATCTTTAGAAATAAAACAGGAGTCAAAGTTTTCACAGTTTAAAAGGCACAAATAAAAAAATAGTTTAAAATCAACTATAAATAAAAGCTTAGTAGAATGAAACAGCTATATTCCCAGCATTTGTACCAGGCAAAAAACTCAGGCAGATGGTTTGCTCAATATCACTTTTTCTGTGACAGAAGAATCAATGTTGTCCATTTGCATTAGAACAGCCAGACAAAACCTCTGTGTGTGATAATTTGCAGTAGCTAGAGAGAATTTGCAATGAGAGCTTGAAAGTTTTCATAGCAACCCACAGTGTCCCTGTGTGCACGAGGGATTAAAAAGGAGACGCTGCTTTTGCTCGCTGCCCAAAACCACCGTCACACAGGGCACCATCCCAAAGCCACACACCTTGAGCTTTGTCCAGGCTGAGCCCCAAACTTCCTGCTATTTCCTTGGGTGTTTTACTTCTTTCTCGTGCCTAAACACACCGCCTCTCTTCCCCCTCTCCTTCAGCTCCCCATTCGAAGCCTCTAATTCAGGTCATTCAAATTCTTGCATGGACACAGGTATTTCTTGGGGTTGAGCTGTATCAGTTTCATTCTAATTTCTCTCTGTGTTGTTTTTTTAGAAGTCATCTAAACAAAGGGCAGTTCTTATGCTCTAAAGACTTAAGCAGATCAATGACTCCATACACATATATTATTTTTAACATACAGAACTATAGTTGAGTGACAAAAAAATATTTTCTACTTTGACTTTGATGCTTTTATGCAATACAAAACTCAAGAAGAAGTTAAATAGAAAACCCCCAACATAATAAATTGTTTCTGATATGAATCAGGAACTGTAAGCATATATCTCAATACATTTTACGAAAATAAATGCCTGCCCGGTGAAGTCAATAGATTGCAAAGCCAATGGATAGGTCCCTTGGAGGACTGCAGTTTTTATTACTGCCTAAGATTCTCAGAAGGCTATACAGATTAAAAATGTAAACATAAAAGACAGTACAGCAATTTTCTAGAACTCTTCTGGCAGATTCCTACAAGGGTATATGATAATGCACAGGTAGACACAAACCATGGCTACCACAGTGCCCTCCCGCAATTCCTCAAGAGTCCAGAGAAAGTAGATTTCATTAGGAAATAAGAGTACTTCAGCTAACTGCAATGCTTATTACCATGCAAAGCTTTTCCAGAATAGATGGAAAAACTCCATTGTGTGCCCAACTCTCATTCAAACTAGCTTAACTCAAGAACTATTAATATGTCGTAATGATATACACAGGGAGCAGTTAATGCCAGGTATGCTTAGCTAAGAAGGAAGCCCTTTCACAGCTGCATAAAATAGGCAAAATGAAAGGAAAACTTCTGAGAATTACCTATAAAGAGAATAAAATATGTAAGTCTGTACTGGAGATCAGAAATCTTACTTTACAATATGTAATGAAAGGGAAATGATTAAACATCAGACAACTTTATATCCCTGGAAAAAGACTGGGGAAAAACCAACTTGCCTAACTTCAGAAACACAGAATCAGAAAGTAGCAAAAAAATTTAAAGCTCTGCATTTTAGCTAATTTATTTCACCATTAAATTTTATCCTTTAATACCATAAACATGGCAACTGTTACTTACAAAGCAGAAAAATACAGCAAAAAGCGAGGCCCTTGCAGATTCAACAAAGATACAAGATGAATGGCTTATTATTGTTAAATATCACTAATATCTTCCACACACGGAGTAGATTTTGTAGGATATATAGTTAAAGCAAAAAGCCTTTCATTAGTCTCAGTGACAATCGAAGTTAGCACTATCACCTTCATTGTCCCAAAAACCCCCAAGTTGGAGAAAACCCATGACACTGTAGGTTTAGAGAACCCGTTCACCATATTATCAACTATATGTGTAGCGTGGTGGCTTTGAATTCCCTTCTGACTAAGAGAAGGACAGGAATCAATCGCTCACCCTCTACCTCGTCCCAAGCAGGAGGAAGAGGTGAGCTACCTGTCAGGTTGTTGTGTTTGACAAAACACACTATGTACCTAAGAGCATGCCTGCGGTACGCCGCCTGGGATGCAGGCAGGTTCCCCGCCTGGGATGCAGGGCTTCCTGCTGTCTGACGCAGCAGGGTGAGGTCTTCCCAACAGGCAGAAGCACTTCAGAAGCCCCTGAAAGGAACAAAATCTTAAAATGGCTCTTCTGTATTTCCGCGGCCTCTGTGGACTCTCCACAGGATTGGTTTCTCTTTCCTTTTACTCCGGGTAACGGCGCCCGTTGGGAGGGAGGCAGGAGAGAAGATGGGGCTGGTCGCTGCCGGCCGCGGCCGCACCCCTCCGGGGACAGGGACGAAAGGGAAGACGCGGAGTTACAAGAAGCGCGTGAAGCGCTAAAGGCCGAGAAGCAAGAGCAAGAGCCCGATTCGCGGATGGCTGAGCTCGTTAAAAGAAAAGAAAAATGAAGAGAAAAACAGAGGAAAAGGAAAAATGCGTCCAGTTGTCTTAAGTGTTTGAAACTGTGTAACTAAACCTGACTCTAATAAGTGTTTTGGTTACCTAGATGAAGGAGACTTGCAGCAAGCAGGTACAATTCTCCACATTAGGAAGTACTCACATCACGAAAAATAAGTGACCATCCAAACTTCAGCCAGAATAAAAATCGTTTTATCACATTTATAATCACGTAACATGTACGGCATCTTTCCTTTTTTGAATAACAGGCATCACTTACAAACCTTCATGCATTTCATTTGTAACATTGCTTCCTGTTCCTGATAGGGAAAGGAAAATTCATGAGGCAAATATTTAGCTCCAGGCAACAGGCCAGTATAGCAACAGAAAGTTTTACACTTGTGCCAAGATTTCTTGGTTTCCTTTTAAAATGAAGATCGTGACAATTATCTTGATGCTCTCTGATGAATCAGATCTGTCTGTATGAAAAAAAGACTTTTTTTGTTTCCAACACGCTATTTTACAAGCTTATTCACTTTCTTTAAAAAAAAGCAGCTTATGTACCGACTTAAAAGCTAATGTGCTTGCATGAAAACATTCGTAACCAGTCAAGCCACAGAGATTTTCAGTCGGTAAACCTCAAATGCCAATTGAAAGAGATACAGAATTTCACCAAGGGGATGAATTTAGAGACACTTTTAAAAAAATACAGTTATTGTCCACTTCGTCCAACATTTTCCAATCCACATTATACATGTGACTGGCTTGTAGTGCCAATCCTTGATAATGTCGGCATTTCAAAAACCATCTCGCCACAAATTAAAGCTTCAATTCGACTTGAAAAAAACCCCAAGTACTTCACATGCCATGCCCATGCTGCCTACCGCCACAATTCTAAATTCAAGATTATTTTGCTGATTCTTTGGCTCGTACGTGTTTGATTTGTTCTGGGGGTCTGCTCAGCACTACTCTTGTATTGTTTTCCCACCAAGCGTGGAAAGTGTCAGTTGTCAGCTGATTCGCAGGTAGGAATATGAACTCTGCTCATTTTTAATCTCCTGCTTTAACTCTGTTCTCACACTGAGCAGCAATGTAAGAAAGGCTAAGGTCATTGCAGTTTGCGAAAAATACTAGCTCATCTCCAGGCAGCTTTTTGAAGCTCAAGTTATCCTGTGATTTTTCAATTTACTAAAATTGAAGAATCTAAGCTGTTTCAAATGCGCATTTGTTCCCCTTGCTTTTATAGCTCTTCCCCCAGAAATCTCCTCCTGGCTCTCATGAACACGCTTCTCGACCAGCAGCTGATTGCTCCCGCTGGTAAAGATGAATCCAAGAGTGCTGCAGGTACAAAAGTTCACAGCAGAAAACAGCGTCTGCATTCAGGCAAGGACTTACCATTTTCTGGACTTCTGCCTCTCCCTCCTTCTCCCCTCCCTGGCAGAGCTGCAAGTGCACTTTCTGCTCCCGACAGAACGAAACACACGAGCACATTTGCAACGAGCAAACTCTTATTAAATGCCGTGTCACACACAGGGTTCAAATCCCATCATGCACAAAACCCAATTCCTTTGGCAGTCAAATTTCCCCGCTGTGAATTACCAAAATTCATGACTGTCAGGCTGCGAGCAAAAAGTAAGCTAAGCAAAGAAATACAGACACTTTGACAGTAACCAGGGAAGCCCTTGCTGTCACAAAGCAGCTTCTCAGCTTTCAACCTGCCTCACCTCTGTAGACACAACAGATCGCCTCCACTACTCTCTGCTTACACAGTTATTATACAGAAACATTATTTTCAGTATAGGAGAAAAGACTCTGAAACCAGATATTCTGCAGCTCTTCAACTGGTGCTTGTAATTCTTTACAAGTCCATCCCCCAAGACAGAGCACGGCGCCCTTAAGAAGTATTTCAAGTCCATTTCAAAAGGAACCATACATTATGCAAAGCTCCTTTTCACAACAGACACCAAGATCCATGGTAGAAAGTCAGTAGACCTATGAATAAAATATAAAAACAGGACTCACGGCACTGAATTCTGTGTTTTCCTCAGCCATTCACTTTCTATGTTATCCAAACCTGAATCTCCTGCCCTTAATAACACTGCGGTCAGACATGCTCATCCGTACCATACAAACACTGTTCACATGATCGCATACTTGAGATACTTGAAGACACTACGACAGTACCTAATTTCAATTGTTAGATCTTTATCCATGAGTTTGCTTTATTTTTTTAATACATCTGATATTAGTCCAATGATCCAGTAACTAGCTTCCTTTTTATTGGAAAAGTTTCCATCGATTGTAGTTAATGAAACTGAATTCTAGAAATTAAAACTGACTCTTTTTGGATTTCCTTGATGAGCACTGATCTCAAATCAGTTTTGCTCAACCAGAGCTTTTGACCCGAGAGAAGAGGAATCCTTGTGTTCTTTTAAGCATGCCCCATCGAAATCCTGTGGTAAAAACCACTGTTCTCCCTCTGAACATGCTTCATCTGGAGCTATACGGTTGATGCCCAAAATCAAACTACCAGGGACTGTACACAGGGAAGAACATAAAAGAAAAAACCCCAGAATATAGTGTATTATTACTCCTGCAGCATTGTATTATTTGTGGCTGAGTTTTATTTCTGTTAGCTTTTAAGCGGACTCATGTTATACTTTAAGTATAATTTCTATATTTGACCTCCCCTGAGATCGCCTATTATGATTTTATGGAGTCGGTGCATTTCATATAGCAGCTGAAAGTGGAGAAAACACCCTCGAGCAAAGACAAGCTGGATGATACTTCCACAGACACTGTACTGGAGAGGGCAGGGATTGTATTTTTTTTTCCTTTTCTTTTTTTTCCCCCAATCACATTCATTATTTTGTGGAAGAGATCGAACCTATATTTCGGTATGAATATGCGAATCTTGAAAAAAATGCATGGCTATTCCTCTCAAAACATACAGCAACCATTACTGGGAAAGGACAATGGGCAAGGTTGGGCACGCTAAAATAATCATAATTATATTTCAATCTTTGGAAGTTAAACAGTCCTTCAGAAGGGTCAGGAAGGAAACGTTTCATCACGAACAGATTATACTTTGGTTTTACTTTCTTCTGCAAGATCTTATCCAACCTCAGGCACGACAAGGAACTGAGAGGGCAGTAGAGAAACCCTCTGGTAGCAGAAGAGACACACCCGCGTACAGCAGAACATTTGCTTTTTTCTGAAATGCCACATTCCAAGCCTAAATCAGAAATTTCTGCAGTATTCTCTGTAAGTATCAGGTTTTATACAGAGGAACACAAGCACTAATTCCCATGCTTACAAGCACAGTTGCGGACGCAGCCACACAGTCTTAACCAGGCTCCAAGCTTTGGTTTGTCTCTCCACAAAGGCCATCTCATGACAGGTTTTCCACTTGTTGGTTTAAAAACAAACAAACAAACAAGAATACTCTCCTCTTCCTTCCCTCACTCTTGCTATTTAAATATGATCCCTTCTTTTATCATCTCCCCCCTCTAATACCCTTCCAGCACTCCCGTGCGTCCCAGTGCCGGCCTGGCCTCTCCTTCATTGACCGTTCTTCTTGCCACTCGACGCCTCCTTCCCTTTGGACTTCCCACCGCTCTGTCGCACCCCTCTGCCCACACCCCTGCCAAGACCCCCTGCCTGCACGGCTTAAGGTCACAGGGGAGTGCTGCCTGCATGTGCTTAAGTAAGACGTGGGCTTCTGCTTTACTATTTCTTCTGCAGTACCATACTTAAAACTGATTTGGGGCGTGATGAGGTACCTAGCAGCAAGAGAAGCAGCTGAAGCCCCAAGTTCAGCTGAATCCAGCACTCCTGATTAAAAGGAGTGCATCCTCCCCCACCGCCCCGCCTGCACAATTCAACTCTTGGTCGCGGGCAGGCAAAGGGAAGTGCAGGGCAGGAAACTGCCCCAGCGGAGGATGCACCAACCTCCTCCTCCTCCTCCCAGCTTCGTCTTCAGCCGGAGCAGAGAAACGCGAATCACAACACCAGCTTAGGAGGGATTATTAATGGTAACAAGACTAAAACAGGAACTGGAGAGAGGCCTTGATTTCAACAGGAAGAACTGAAGAAATGCGCTCTTCACTGGATTGTTCAATGCTTCCTATTAGCTCACTTGAATCAGACCTCCTAGTAAACATAGGGACACGGGAAGAGTTTATCCCGGTTTTTGTGGGGGATTAATGGTAGAGCTGGAATTAGGAGTCCAAGCCTTGTGAGTCTACTCCAGTGCTCAACCAACTGGACAATGCCGTATACGCAAGCTCAAAATGGCTTTTGATGGCATGCTTCTCTGCTGCTTACAAAATGCCCATCATTGTAGCTTTTTCTGAATACAACAGAAGTAAATGAGAGGGTTAAAAGCACAACGACAGAAGGCAAGGTTAAAAGAAAAGCCTGAGTCCCAAAACCAGAGCTCTTTGCATTTTTGGTTCTGCACTTGCATACATAGACTACTTAGACGTTAAAAGACAAAATATTACTATCACTGTGAAACCTCTAACAGCCTTCCTTCTATGGTAGTGCTCACAGGCAACCAACAAATGCATTTCACAAAAGCCAAGGGGCATGAGCAATCTGACCAACATGTAAGTATTAGAGCATTGGGTCACATCCAATACAGATCGTAATGGTCAAAACCACTATAATGCTATCTAGCAGTCACCTCAACTTTTGTGGAGGCAATATTTGATCAGTTCATTCACTGGTATTGTGACTATAATTACAGACTGGATAGGCACAGTAAATTCACACTTGCTCAATAGATGCAAAAAGATTTACTGTCCTTTGATTAAGCTGGTACCAAAAAAGAAGTCCATGCCGTGCTGAAATCCAAGAAATCCTGACTCAGACTACATTAATGAAAAACTACAATCTGAGCACTCAGGATCAATGTTAGGAATGACCAAGCATTAGGGACAAGGAAAAGAACCGCCATTAAGTTTAAACACTTCCTTTGAATAAAAAGTTTTCTGTTAGGGACACTGAAAACAAAGCAAAAACTGTGTACGGTGTTTGGACTGCAGTTTGGGGCTGATTTTGAGAAAGATCTTTTCCTTGTGGGGAGACAAAGTTCCAAAAAGTGATCACAACCCAAAACATCTCAGATTTACAGCCCGTGGACTGGCACTGGCTTCACAATCTTAAGACGGTTTCCCAAGCTATTTACTAGCCTGAGAAATGAACACACACATAGAGGTGGAACCAGTTTAAAAAAACAACTCTAATGAAAAGCAATTAAGCAATAATTGTACACTAGGCAGTAAATAGCTACCCACCAATCCGCCTACTCCTACCAGTATGTCTACTAGTTATCATACACAGTGTTCCGAGCTAAACTGTATATATAGCCATGCTTACAAACACAGTAAAGGGAAAGTGTGCTGAGCAATAACAATCTCCCAACCCCAAGGGGAATTTCAAAATCAGGCCCCATGTGCACCTTACATAGAAGAGACCTAATATTAAGGGGCATGCTTGTTATAACCCTAATGTGTCCTGAACAGGAGAGCTTTTTGGGAAGCATCAATTCTAAAGGCAAATGTACAGAACGAATGAAAATAGGGTAGAGATGTGCAAGAAATCAAGCAGGAAGAGGAAGCTTGATCTTAATGCAAAAGGAGATGAGACACCAACGAATGTAGGAAGAACCAGGCAGGACTGAACATGGAGGAGCAGCAGTCCTCCCACCCCAGCTCCCGGGGAAGCAGGATTACAGGGCAGCCTAAAAGCCCTGAGTTTCCAGCAAAACAGAACAGATCAAAAAAATGACAAGCGCAGACCTGTCTGTTTGGACATTAGCACCAGGTTTCTGGCTGAATTAAACCCATCATTTGTGAATAACCATCTAAAAAAACTTTCTCAATTCCTATTAAAGCAGCTGCAAACAGGAAGGGGTAATATCCTGTCTTCTACTTATTTAGCATGCGAGAGGCATTTGCTGTGCTCTGAACTCCAAACAGCTGCTTTCTGCCACTGCAACGTAAGTCACAGACTGTTGTACCAGGCTGAGAAGTTCAGTGACTCAGGTTTTTCAAGACATTAGGCATTTTTAATTAGTGAGTTGTAATGCAGACTAACGTTGAGCAAAACTGGTTTAATTTGCATTTAATTACAGCAGTAGATCAAGCCACACAGGTCTGGCATCAATTTCAATAGGTGAAACTAATGAATACTCAAGGTCTGTGAGAGAAACAGGAATTTCAGCTCAGTGAAAATTCCAGTCCCTACAGACAAAGACAAGAGATGGCGAGAGAGCGGGGAGGTATACTCCAGAGAAATATAGGAAGCGAAGTTTTCCATTTTGACATGCCAAAAATACTTGGCGATCTAGGTAAAGGAATTAGATTTATAAATGACATAGAATCGAGAACCCAGAACTGGATAAACAGAACTTTTTATTAATAATAGTTGTATTATTATTAATAAAAGACATGAAAAAAATCACTGGACTAAAGCAGAAAAAAACCCCAGAGTGCAGACCAAAACCCACATTAATCCAAACCAGCCAAGTACCCTAACTCCCAAGCCTCGGAGGCTTCTTTCCCAATTTCTTCCTTTCTGGTCCCATGACCTTCACTTCAGCAGGGGGCGCAGAAAGCGACCA
>NW_009225551.1:22201-26134 GCF_000690835.1 Fulmarus glacialis
CAGCAGGAGGGACAGAAAGTGCTGCTACTTCACACCAGCCCAGTGACTGAAGCTCGTGCACTCTGCCTTCAGTCTGAAGAAGTCTGAAGAGACCACTTCATGAGAAGTACCTATTGTTGTCCTTAAGGAATTTTAAAAAAAAAAAAAAAAAAGGAAAACAGGAGGGAGGTATCAACTGAGTTTAGGAATTCAGGGTCAGCTTGCAAGGTAAGTTATTGGACAGCAAGTCCAGACTCCAGGCCCAGCAACCTCCCAAGGACATGGTTACATGTGTATGGTTTTATAGTAAGCAAATGCCAGATAAAGAGCTCCTATCAGGTTTTACTTCTTCACAGTTATCTCAGCTTGGCTTATTTCTGTGATCACTTTGGTGCTGAGCTAGCACACTGGAGAGAAGGCAGAAGCTGTTAAGGTGGGCACTGCCAAAGTGAACGCACCATCATACCTCCAGCATGGACTCCTAACCTAGTAGAACTGTGCGTCGTCCCTTCTGCCAGAAGGTTTCCCCTTGGATCAGTAGGGTGAACTAGCACTGCACCTTTGCTAGATCTGCTAGATCTGCGGCAACAGCAGGAGGAGAGGACAATGGGTGGCAGCAACCTGCAGATCAGGTGTCACCCAATGGAGTGGGCTGAGCCTATCCACCAGCTTGCGGCCACCATTAAAGGGGGCATTCACGTTCTTCTACCTTCTCTTGGGGGTCAAAATGCATCTAGAAGAGGTCTGGAACATTTCATTGGTGCCGTACTCCTGCTACTTCCCCCCCCTACACCACACCAAGCTCTTCTGACGTACGAGGTATGGCTGAACACGTAACGCCAGGGCATACCGTAGATACTCCAACAGATAAAACTTGCTGAAAAGACACAAAAGCCAGTTTGAAGCAAAAACCAGCAGAGACTGAAGTGCACTGTAGTTTTATGCAGAGCACCATTCCAACAGCTTACACACACTGTACACGGCTCTGTCACATCACATCACACAAGGAAGACTCGTTCATAAATTAGGGTGTGAAATAATATTCTGTTTGGGAACAAGCAGCAACAATACCCCTTATATTTTAGGCCAAAACAATGAGTTAAAATATAAACCCCTCTCACAATCACTGCACGAATTCTCTTTGTTACTGTTCTAAAAATCCCAGCTCAATCTTCTACTTTTGTTAGATCCTTGCAGGCAGCTCAAGAGAAGCTGCTGACACCGGCGTAGTGACAACTCTCAAGCTTGTGTCTGCGAGCAGTTGGTGTTACCTCCCGCAGCCTTGCGATGCGGGCTCCAACTTCTGCATCGCTGCAGCCTCTCTGTGCTCCCTGTGCCGCTGCGCTTTACAAAGGAAAGTGAAAAGCCATCTAGAGAAAAGCTTGATAACAACCATGGCTGGGGGAAAAAACCAACAAAGAAATACGACATCACAGGCAGCAGAAAGAAAAAGGAAACCCAGGAACTTTCAAAGCTTTCTACTGATACATGCATAAACTAAAAATAATCAAAGCACCTGCAAGCAGCAGGCACAGACTTCATTTAAGTGGTGATGAAAGACATTTATATTATTTGTAGGAAGGTGCAAGGCTTCCACGGCAGCAAAGAAACCAGAAATAGAACATTTGTTACCCATTCTGTGCTCTAAACCAATACCTCTCCCTCCTATATTTTTCCTACTGGCTTCTTTTTAAACAAGATATAATGACTAACAGATGCTACAGCAGTGCAGTCCTCAATGAATGGGTAATTAACAGATGAAAGTTCAGCAGTTGTTTCCAGTTACAGTCAGATGAGCTGTACACTCCTCATCCCATAAGTGAGGGAAGGGGATGAGCAAGCCAACATCCGCCCCCGTTCCCCACTGTAAAATTGTACACAGTGGTACACGTCGAGCGGGACTTGGAGGTGCTGAGATAAAACAAATCAGAACCACTCAGGTTTTTCAGATGTCGTCTCCAGAATTTAAGAATTGCAAATACTGACAACACTAACTTTGCAGAAAACTTAAGAATATTCACTACAATTAGTAAAGCTGATTAAAAAAATCAGTACTAGACATCTGACATTGACCAGTGAGATATATACATAATACAGATTCGTTACAGTTTGTTCGTAAAAACTTGTACCTTTTCTATTGTAAATAAAGCTTGTGAGTAAATAACTTCTGAAGCTCTGCTGATCTTCAAAACGTAATTTAGTTCCTACAGCGTAAACAAATGAACAGAACTACATGCAGGATATGGAGGAACTGCCACATATGAATTAACACAATGTATGGCTTCAAATAACTCTAACCCAGTTTAGTTGCTACTCCCACTACTTGATAGCTGTCACAGTTTTCATTGCTGCTTAGCTAACCTTAGCAACATACCAACTGGGGCTTGTTTGCCGTTTCTGCTTCAGCGTTTGGTTGTCAAAAACTTAAGTTGCAACCATAAAAACAAGCAAACAATACATAAAGCAAGGACAAGCTTGGCTAGTCTTCATAATTATTGAGCTGAACTTTAATTATTGCAAGAATAAGACCAAGTGCCTCAAAAGATTACAAATGAAGAGTGTTGTTCCATGTGTGTAAATTAGAGTAACACTGTTATGGTTGAAAGTATCACTATCGTCATAAACACATGGTGCTGAGACATTCACTGTTAAATAAAAAAGCATTACTTCGAGGAATTATATTATCCAGAACACATCTCACCTGGCAATAACGTGAGTGACTCCATATAGGAGATCAGGCCACACATGCTTTAGGTAGTAGCAGGCTGGGAAGGAGTTAATAAAATTCAACCTGTAATTTCTGAACTACTTTTGAGCTAAAAATAATGTTTTAAAATATTTTCTTTTGGGGGAGGCAGGGGTTGAGAGAGAGTACAACATGCTTTATTTTAAGGACTGTGAGAAGAGCTTTTAAAAAAAAGAAACCCTAAAAACATCACCACTATAAATCTGATCTTAAGACAATAAATGACTATCTAATGGTACCTAATTAAAAAAAAAAATCTATTTTAGATTAATGCATTTATAAACAGGCAGGAATTTTTTTTTTCCTTCAAACTGTGGACTATCAACCCATAAGCTGAACAAAAATCCTGAAAGCATACTCATACCATTAACTGTTCTACAGGGTTAACAGTTCAGGACACTTTACTCAAAACCATTTATTAAAGAAAATATGAAGTCTTATATTTAAACACTTCAGTATTTATTATATCCTTTGGGAGTGGTTACGGAGAGTTGAACTACATACCAACTTACACCAAAATAACTAACTCTGTTTTCATTTCACACTTGGTGTTAATTCTCGGCAAATCTGCATGTGCACATTTATTTTGGAATCGGATACTTTTTCAAAATGTTGCCACTGGCGTTGAAGAGGTGGAAAGAGGTACTGCCAACACCGCGTGGTCATAACGTGATGGAGAGCTGGCGCCAACAAAGCACCAGAGCTGGCTCCCATTTGATGTTTTTCTCTCAAATGCCACCAAGACCAGGGGCTGCTCTAACTCCTGTTAACTGGCAGCAGCCCCAAATGGCAGCATTTGGCCATGCTGGCTCAAATCATTCCCCACATTTGCTCATCAGGAGCTGCTAGGTGCCCCACGCATGTCCTGCGCCGCCTTCGTGCCCGCCAGTGATCTTGCCTATCCTTCTGTGGAGTCACGGGAGCGCTTCCTTTGGGTCATTGCTTCTTTTTTGTGTGTATATGCACACCAAGACAGAAGAGCAGAAAGTAAATGACTTTTTAAACGAATGCAAGTGTGGACTAATGCCTCTTTCCTCAGCATAAAAAAACCCACATGTGATTTTTCAGAACTTATAAACTCCAGTTCTGTATGACATTTGCTTCCCTGAAATCCAAACCTGTTTTAACGTCCTGACTTAGAGCTCGAGGTTGGTGGAACCACTACTACTTCATGGCTTTAAAGCAGGTTCATTTCCCTTCTTGCTTCT
>NW_009225551.1:26221-34559 GCF_000690835.1 Fulmarus glacialis
AGCTGAAGCATTTCAAAAAATCCATCTTCCCCTACCACAGAAAGGGCAGCACTGCCTTGCACGATGGACTGCAGGTGTGGGCATCCTTAAAAAAACAACACAGAACACAAAAATTCTGCACTACATTCTTACATTAGCAAAAATTCTCTTCTTTTTATTTTTCATAATTATTCAAGCCCCATTACTACAGCATCCCAGTATCTCAAGGTCTGTGCTATGGCCCTCTAGGGAAAACAGAATACCAGCAAATCAATCAGCTGCGCTTAATACCGGTCATGTTAGTCAGCTGCGCACAAACAGATTAGGTCTGATTTTATTTTCATTTGCACCAACACCAAGATCTTCCCAACATCCAAGAAGAAACCAGGCTGTGACGGAAGCGGGAGTGGTCCCACCAGTAGCCTAGTGGACAAGTCTGTATGGACTGCCACTTCTTGGGTGGAGAGCAAGGGGGGGCTGCTGTGAGCTGCCACCAACACAGCACAGACACACCAAACTTGTCCCGCCGCAGCTGGGCGCAAGCGATTAAGACCTGGAAGCCACCACTGCCATGTACACGCGGCTGAAAACATGGTTGGCATGATACCGCTCAACAAGTTGACCAATGAATGAAGGACAAACAGAGCCCAACAGAAGGGAACACGACCATGGTAGTGCACATCATACGGAGTAATGTGAGCATGTTGGCAGCCTCATCATTAAAAGCCGTTTTTGAGATAGCGAGCGCGAACGACGCAGGCAAGATAAGCACAGGTTGTCTGCCTATCTGGATTGGAGATCTCACACTTGCATGTGTTCAGGTATGTTTTCCTTTACCACAACAAACGTTTTACTCTATTTCCTTTACGCCTAAGTAGAGAAACTGTTCATTTTACCCATCCCCTGCACGCAGCAGGCACAGGGCTCCCAGGTCAATGCAGATCTCAGCGCTCCGGCACCAGAGGTAACCCCCCTCCTGCCTCCAACCGCCTCAGACAGGCTACACCCTCGCAACCTCCATTTCCAACCAAAACCAAAGAGATCTCCTAACTTCTTCTGTGATCTTCAAGTATTAGTACACGTATCGCGAACCTTGAAATTTCATTTGAATTTTCTATACATACTGGAAACTTCTACACGTTCAGCTTAGATACACTGTCCTAACGATTTCTTTCAGTAAGTGTCCATTTCCAATTTCTTGGTTGCCAGCAAAAGCACTCTGAAACATTTACAACTCCATGTAACCCAGAAAAAGTGTTAATCATCCTGCTGCCAAAAAACCATATTCTTGTTGGGGTACTCAGAAATAGCACCCTATCATACAATCCGAAGTATATTATAGCAGATTTTCACTTGCAGCCATTGGAATGAAGCACACACCTTTCAGTTTGGTATTTTTCACTTCTCAGCCTTAATCTAATTTCTTTAAATACACTCAACTTTTGTTCTGCCAGAAGCAGAAGGAACAATTTATAGCAAAGTCTCAAATTTTTACATCAGTGGGAGCTAAACTCAAGGCCCTAAAAAATTCTAGACCCTATCTTTATCTCAGGAATGATGTAAAATTTTTCCCATTAGCACTTTCCACATCTAATATTTCAAAAGCCACTGCAGACATTTACGTCTACCATTCACAGACTTTTTATTGGGAATCCTTCAGAGATTCATATTACATAACTCAGCTGGGATAAGTATTTGAGAGCAATTAATCACTGGGGATATCACATACACATCTTTTGTGAAATTTACTTAACCGAAGTCAAAAAGTATTTGACCCTTTCCACAGAAATCTCAGACGTACCTCATCAAGTAATTTTGGTATGTAAGTGAACATTATAATCCTTTACGAATTTATGTGGTAAAAACATCCTTGCTTTGTTTGCAAGGGGTTGTTAGAATTAACCAAAGTGGGGATTTTTGAGGAGGGCTTTGGGGATTGTTGAAGCAGAAGGAAAGATTTCAGCCCAGGCACTAACCAGCAGACCAGCGAGAAGGCTGCCAGCGCCAGCTGGATTTGAAGGAACAAGCACGAACCACGGTGTTGCAGAGAGTGCCTCTGGGCATGCACGTAGCCGAGGAGGTGAACAGGCAATCCAAGACACCTTTGGACCATTCCACTATTGATCATTAGAGAAGTTACTTTTGTGGTGAATTTCCAAGTGCACCAAAATGAAATATTATAACGATAATAAAAATACCGATTTCATACAATGCTGGGGTGAAAAGCAGCGCCTTGTATTTAAATGCCATGTTACAGGGAATAATTTAATTATTTTCCTTTATCGTTAAAGTCATCTTAATCATCACAATCAGCCCAAGTCTGCAAAATACCAGGCACTCCTACTCCCTTCCTCCTCAGATCTGGTGGATAGGTTTGGCCGCTGATGTCCCATTCATCAAAGCCAAACTGATCAAAGTGAAGTTCAACAGAAGGCAAGCCAATTCCATCCAGATCAAGCTTGTGCAGCCTACGAATTGTAGAGCAGCTTAATCCATTGGGATACCCTATTTCACCAGGATTGAGATGCAGGCTCTGATACTAGCTTACTTGGACGTGCCACTTGACCTTTCTGATTTTTCTTTGTCTTAACTGCAAAATGGGAATTCTGTCATCCTCAAAGCTCTTTTGACATCTATAAGTGAGAACATCTTTTAGCTAGAGCTATGGCCATATCATGATGGCCACATCTATGCTGTGGCTCACTTTGAAACGTCAGTCTTCAAAGAAGGGATGTTGCTCTTCCATTTAAGGATTTTTTTAAACTTTTTTTTTTGGTGGTGGTGGTGGTATTTTCATACAGAGGTTTCCCAGTTCTTCATGCATCAGTCCATTCTTCTGCATCCACAAATTCAGTAAGAGTATTTCCAGTTTCCAAAATCAAGACCTGTCTCTTCAAGACTTGCAGAGGAAGAAGATCTCCAACCTTCAGGCAAGCCTTAAGTCATTATATTAGGAGATCTTGCAAGTTTACAGTACAAGAGTACTGGTCATTATTAGAGGTCTCATAGGGATGCTGGCAACCACGAGCACTCTAAGCATCGGTGGTACTCATAGGATTTCATCCACGGCATTTTAACTTCTGTTGATTTTTCACATTCGTTTCTTCTTCCTAAAATTCCCTCCAGCAAAACAAGTGACACTTTTACCCCTCCTCTTCATCTGTTTATTTTTGTTTCACATACAAACAAAACCCCCACTGGCAACAGTAAGACAACACACAT
Source organism: Fulmarus glacialis (assembly GCF_000690835.1). NCBI lineage: Eukaryota > Metazoa > Chordata > Aves > Procellariiformes > Procellariidae > Fulmarus > Fulmarus glacialis. The sequence continues at coordinate 29,423 of NW_009225551.1, forward strand.
GAGAATCTAACTTGACTGCAAGATGTCTGCAGAGGACAGAACTTCGTTAGTTCAATAGGACCGATGCCTGCCTCATGCTAATTTTCTTTTCAATGCATCGCTTTCCATTTGTGCCATCTGTTCTGGTAACCGCTTTACCTTTTCCATCCATGGCAAAATGGATTAATTAATTAAACGCAAAGGAGACACTAACTCGGTATGACGGCACAGGTAGCCACGTTCCCCCACTTTCTGATCTCAGGACACCCCAGACCGCTGGCAGAAGCCCAGCTGGGAGCCACAGTGTCAGCCTGACCTGGCACCGCTCGCCCCACTACCGCTCTACAGCAGTCCTGCTCTCACACCATACTCATTACTGAATATTAATAAAGCTTGATTAAAAACTCAAGGGCAATCCTTCGTTAGGAGGAACTCCGTTTTCAAATTTCAATATTGCAAAATCTGACTTCCAGAGCATTCCTGGATATACCACTGTTCAGGCTGCTGCTTCCGCTGCTGGTAATTCCCTCTTCTCCCAGAACAACCACCCCTCTGTTTTTATAGCATTTCAGTGAAGAAGAACGAGGGGTAGTATCAGCAATTTTGCCAAAAACAAACCTGCGATAGCTAGAGCTACTGAAATAAATGTGGAAAAGCGGGAGGGGGACAGGGTTCAAACAGATTTTTTATAAAAGAGTAATTAAAAAAATGTACCACAATCCACACACAAAGCAAGCTGTTTGCAGAGAGAAGGTAAAAGGAATATAATAGCATTTTCTATGCAACAGATGATAGGCAAAATGTTGATCTAAAACAACTACCTCATTAGAAAACATTGGGGGATACCCTCCCCCCAGAAGAAAAAAACCTCAAAACTTACCTACACACTTTTCTCATTTTCTCTCTCTCGTACATCTTCACTATTATAAACACACTCCCAAAGTGCCAGCCTCAGCATTTTTAACTCCTGAAGCAAGCGGGCTCTTTGCTACGAAGAGAGCGCTTCAGCCAGAGGGACTGAGCTCCGAGGATGTGAGCATGGGGGAGGGAGACTTCAATATTACAACCCATCCATCAACCACTTCTATAAAGCTCTTTTGTTCCAAGTTCATACTTAGCAACTCAAGGTCAAAACTGATGTTGGAAAATGCAAATCGTAAGTCAATCCAGACTTTCACCCCTCTGTGTCTTCTTGACCTTAAAAGCAAACAAGAAACAGGCAAAAAGAGATTTTAACTACACGATCTACTTATATAAAAATGTGTATCAGGGAATATAATCAACTTAAAAATGTCTGTGGATTAGGTTCTTGATCTACAGTACCAATGATACAGATTAGAAAAACAAAAACAGAATATATGCATTTAGGATACAATGCCTTTATTACTTTGGTTTTCTTACAGTTTGGACAAAGTCACTCGGTTGTTTTCATCTGGTGGGGGCTTTTTTGTTTGGTTGAGGGTTTTTTTGTTGGCAGTTTTGGGGGTTGGGTTGTTGTTGGGTGGGGCTTTGGTTTTTTTTTTTTGAGAGGGAAAGACACACATACAAGGTTTGACTGAAAACACCACAGGGAAAAACTAACTGGTTAAAAAAAAAAAACAAAACACCAAACCTTTTCCTCCCTGGTAAAAACAAAGGAACACATCTCCATTAGCCTTTGGCTTTAAGAAATCCTGGGTCAGATGTGAGCAGCCTTAACAAAGAAGAAAAATAGTAGGTATTACGAATAAAAAGCAAGGGTTTCATTGCAGCGGAGAAAACAGGATGTATTCCACAGGCTGTAACTATTCTCCTTAGAAACACAATAGGGGAAAAAAAAAAAATCATTCATTATGCTCAAATACTAAGGCCAGACTTTTCAGTGAACCCCATTTTTGCAAGGTTCCACAGCAGAAAGCAACAGAGGTGCCAAATACCTGAGATTACAAGCTTATCCAATGGATATTTCCCAGAGGTGCTGTAACAAAAATCAATTTACATGAACAATACAAAGACGGTGTAAGACAAGAGAACTCTGACACAAAACTGTGATCTAATATTTAAATCTCTTAAATTTAGGATGATCTGGTAGTCTTTAGAATTGTCATCTCAAAAGTTTTCAAACTTTTATTCCAAGAGCTTATATATAACATCTTTCATATGGGAAAAGTCCTGCCAAGAGCTTTAAATATAGCTTTATCGAATGCCAGTTTGGCTTCCGCCATGTGAATTTGGACACTTTAATGAGAGTTTATGAACTTTCATTGTAAAAAAATGAATGTATAATAAAGGTTTGCCATCCGTGTGTGTAAGTAATAGGTTATGTAAAATACCAGATAATCCTAGAGTCTAACAAAAACATTATTTTAAAATAAGTGATTTTTCTCCAATAGTTTTTATTTAGCACTAAAATCATAAGTTTCATTTAAAGCACCATCACATGTACAAAGTCCTGCCAATTAACTCAGCCTAAAACTGTGCTTACTTAGGGGAAGGATAGGAAAATGTGTTAATTAGCAGCAACTCAGGATACTGAGGGACTACTTTATTTGATCAACTGCTGCTGTGGATGATGAAAAAGGTGTTTTCCATAATTCTCATTAGAGTTCACTTGCTTGTCCCAAGCAGGATGAAGAACAGACTATAAGGTATCTTTTCTAACCTGCTCAATAAAGCTCCCATCTACAAGCTAAAAAAAAAAGGGTATTGTATTAAAGTAACCTAGATCCTCGACAGTTTCCAAAAAACTAGCCAAGAATCTTTGTCAGAATTTTGAAAAGAAGCCGCTGCTGAAATTCTTAAGCACACAGAAGAGTTGTTCAGGACTCCTTCTGCAAATACTGAATGCTTTTCACTCTGTAAGGGACATTGACGACAGTATCTGTAAGGTGAGACACTGGAAACAGTTTTCACTATCTCCACTGGAGATAGTTTCCGTCTTTCTGATATCAAGTTTATTACCTTGTTGTTCAACAGAAGCAGTAGGTGTTTTTGTTGAGAGTATTAAAGTTCTTCCAAAGAAGCACTGCAAGGTCAGAAGTCCTCAAGTAAATAATTACGTGATTTTTGGCTGCCAGCTTTGTTACTTGATTAACTAACGCCTTCCCTTGCCCATCCATTTTCAGATAAATGTGCTAAGACATTTACCTAAGGCCATAGAGTACCCCAGCTTTCTTCATCAGATGTCCACCTTGGTGCAAATTAGCACCCCTCTTGGACAACCTTCCAGTAAGAAGAGTGTATTAGTGTTCCCGCTTATAATGCTTTGACAAGAGGCAACGAGCACAAACTGAACTACAAGAAACTCCATTTAAACATATGTAAAAATTTTTTTGCTGTGAGGGTGGTCAAACACTGGCACAGGTTGCCCAGAGAGGTTGTGGACACTCCACCCTTGGAGATACTCAAAATCTAACTGGACACAGCCCTCAGCACCCTGCTCAAGCTGAGCCTACTCTGAGTAGAGAGTTGAATTAGATGATCTCAGGAGGTGCCATCACGATTCTGGGATTCCAATGACCACAGAAAAAGCGTTTACCCTTTCAGTTGCAAAGCTCTCTATACATGATCAAGCAGCCTCAAGAACTTTTCCTTGAAAAGTTTCAAGAACGGCCACTGAGGCAGGCAGAGAAACAAAAAACGGTACTACAGCAAACGGGACACAGTTCAAGTATCTTTTATAATACCCTGTAAGCGGAGACTGTGCTTTACTGTTAGCTGAGATCACGCAGGACTTTCAGGCTGAGTGATGAGAAATACTCTGGTCACTTCAGTGTTTACCTGCAGAGTTCACCCTGAAGCCTGCTAATTGGTGGGATCTGCCTTTTGGCCGTCAGTCATTTTTCCAACTTGCTATTTCTGTTAAATGCTCAGATATTGTGGGATTCTCTCTGGTAAATTCAAACTTTTACCAGAAACATACCCATGCTTTCACTTGTCCGCAGGATTAAGTTTATTCATATTTTATTTTTATAAACCACTAATACTAATCTAAATTAGAAATACCATGTGTGTATAGACATAACTAGTGACAAAACCAAGGAAGCACAAACACACCAAGCTGACAGGAGTTCAAATGAAGACAAGCATTTGTCTATTGTGACATAATTCATTTTTCTACCAGTTGTACTACACCATGCATGTAAATCATTTAAATATTTGATGTGTTAACCTGCAGCACATTATCTCTATGTACAACGCTAAATTACCTACTCTTCATCCTACTGTTCACAAGCTGTGGCTATTTCCAGACTGCAGCAAGTTTCACAATTTGTCAGCAAGGTTACTAACAGTAACAAAATGGTTTGTAAGGAAAAAGCTACTGTATTTCGTGTGTTGGGAAAAGGGGTGGGAGAGGAAAACACGCTCTGTTAGAGCAACAGGGTCAAAACAACATGCCTCGAAGAGCATTCCCTCCTCTGTTGCATACCACACTCTTCAGAGGGGACATCACAAATCACAGATTTCAAGCCAAACTCAGCAATGAGTGGGAGCAGGCAAGATAATGAGTACTGCAGATGGTTTTGGTCTTCGTTACCATCAAGCAGACACAATGTCTCTGTAACAGATACGGAACAAACAGAGGCTTTTGTAACATGACAAACTAAAAAACACCAAGAGCTCTATGTTTTTGTGGTATTCTTCGCCTCAGGCAAACACTCCGTGGATTTCTAATTACCTGCTCTATCTCTAGACCTCAAGAAGGCCCGTAACTGTTGTGAAACTTTGGGTTCTTCAAGACAGATCTTTTTAAACCACACTTAACTAAATTGCCATCTTCTAGCTTGACTTGTATGTGTTAAGACTAGTCTCTCTCGCGGCAAAGAGCCTTATGCTCACAGTTAAATCTGTATTGTGGCTGTGCTAAATAAGTGCTTTCTAATGTTGTAAGGAAATTTACGATCGCAAGTAGGCCAACATGGCAGTTTCACCTTCCTTCAGGATAAGCAAGCACAGCCTCCCTCCTCTCCGTGCCGGGGACTTCTTGCTGAAGGGCAGCCTTGACCTACCATTGACCACCAAGACAAGGCAGGGCAAGAGAACTGCCTCACGCGCACCTCATTTTCTCCAGCCTTCCTACCTTTCCTGAATGTAAAGATCACGATTATAGATTACAATCCTGTATATTTTATAATATAGTTATTATATAATTATTACTGCAACTATAAATTCGAAATCA
>NW_009225552.1:0-8658 GCF_000690835.1 Fulmarus glacialis
AGAAACGGGTTTGAGGGGATGGGGAGCAGCCGACAGGGAATACGCGTTGGGCCGGGCCGAGGCTGCGGCGCGGAGCCCGCGGCCTGCTCCATGCGGCCGAGACCGCCTCAGCCGCCTCTTTCACCGCGTAACCTGTCAGCGGGCTCAGCCTCTTCCCCTGCCCCTGTGGGAGGGGAAGGGCGCGGCGGGGGCCCCAGAGAGGCGGCGAGGGGTGCTAGCGAGCAGACCCGGGCGGCTGCAAACCCTCCCCTCACCGTGGAGAGAAGCCCTCCCGGCAGGACCCCGTGCTTCTGCAGAGAACCTGCAAATTCATCTCCGGATGGTCCCGGAAACCTAGTTCTCACATTTCAAAGATGAGATGATTATTTTTCTTACCTTTGCTTAAAAAAAAAAGAAAGGATAAGGTCTTATCTAGTGTAAATCTTTACAATATAACATTTCTAGTTCAAAAGTCATAACAAGTAAACATATGCAACTGTTTGCTTCCTGACAGGATCATGCTATGACAACTTAAATATCATACTTATTAACTATTGAAGTATCGACCAAATTGTTAATAAATTTTAATAGCGTAGACCAGCTGTACTGGCTCACACCAGAAGTTCTGTCTGGGCCAGTAAGGGCCTGGGCAAAATTATAATAAAGCCATCCTTCCACTCTTTGCACCCTTTCTTCTTGGATTTATGGCTTCATTTCTATAGTCAGAGGTATTATTTTTAGTAGCCGTCAATTTTTCGTCAATTTGCCCCGTTACTTTTTGAAATTGTGCGCTTTTGGCAGCTATCCTGTCCACAGGCAGTATGCTCCATAATTCAACTACCTATTGTGCAATGAAATACTTCTGTACTCCTTTTGTTTGTTTTCAGTCTGTCCCTTGATAAGCTCATGTGATGCCAGCTAGATCTTGTATTACGAAAGACCATGAAAAATCACCCCCTGGTCACTTTCTCCATGCCTCTCATGATTTTGTTGACTTCTATCATATGCTCTTTAGTCCAGGCTAAAGAGAATCCTAGTTTATTCCTAGTACAAAACATGTTCCGTATCTTCAATCATCCATATTATACCTTTTCCAATTCTATTCTATTTCTCTTTGAATGGAAGAAAGGAGAGAAACAGAACACAGTATTATCCAATGTTTTAATGAAGTTTTCCATTTTGTTGTTTATGCCTTTCTTATTAATTCTTAACCTAATTTTACACGTATTGTACTTATCATCCCAGAGCCTGTAACTACCTCTACTGGTTTCTATCAAATAACAAAATCTACACCTGGTTCAAGTAGGCCTAATCTAATGAAAAGTCGTATGTGTGAAATCAGGTACATTCAAATAGAACTATTCAAATGCTGAAATGATTTGGCAGTTGCCAAAACTTCAGCTTTACTCCCTACAACTTATACAACGAAGTTGTGTCCAAATATGCACAAGCTCTTTGTGTAGAGCAAAGTAGAATAAATTTAATTAAAGGGAACATTGTATATGAATTTCTGGAGAGATTAGGTCATTCTCAAGATGGTATTTTTAACAAGTTCCTAAATGTTTACAGACAGAAATGTGATTTTTAGCTTGATAGCGACACAACAAAAAAGCAAGTAGCACATGTTTTTCATAATTTCCTTGTAGTGCTTTTGTTAAATGGAAGTGCACTCAATTCTCCTGTCATTCCAAATTGTAGTAAATTACAGTGCTAAATTAGTAATGCACACAGGCTTGACCTTATATCATTTAGTTAGGCAACTAATGAATCATTCTGTGTCCTCAATTCAGACAGCATTTTTGTAGTACTGATAGCTAATTAACTTTCCCCTTTTGCAGTGCCTAGCAACTTCACGGATTTGTTTTATAACTGTAAATGTTTCAGTACATTAAATGATTAGAAGAGCAGTCTAATCTTATTTTTTCTCTTGAGCCTAACGTTCAAAGTATTACAGCCATCTATAAATAAACTAGGCTACAAAATGCCAAACAAAGTTGTCAAATATTTACTTGGGCTTTACCAAGTAAATAATGTAAAACTGTGTTCCACTGAAAATTGCTGAAAAATTAGACTGAACATATTTAATGAAGTTTTAATATAATACATTACCTACTTTTTAAAAATAAAATATATGGCAATGTTTATGACAATCAATTTTCAAGAGCTATTCTTTTTTGTAGGTTTTGCACTCTTAAATTTTTAAAATTATGTTAATTTAAATGTTGTTTCCAACCTCTCTTCTCAATCATAGAATCATGAATTTATATAAGGATTAACAGAAAGGCATAATACATTTGTATATTTCTGGACCAATACACATATTAGAGTCCTTTCTAAATAAGCAATATAGGAATATCCCTAAGAGGACAGGAACTAACCACAGATTAAAGAAATTACCTTTTTTGTCATATTTTCAGACAGTCCTCTAATACAAACACCAATTTTTTTTCATGGTTTTCTTGATAGGATTTGGTACTTTGTGTAAAAACTTAAGGAGTGAAAAAAACCAAACCCCTGAAGTAAAAGGTAACTTCTGAAAATACTAGTTTTTATCTTACACATTAAGAACCATTAGGATTTTTGTTCCTTTATTTCTTTTTTTGGAAGAAAAGGGGTGCAAAAGATTGCTCTTCAGTACCTATTTTAAAGTTCCCAGTGCGTGTTGGTTTCCTGCAGGGAGCACCTGGGGGCTAGTAGCATAATCCTGTGTAAAAAAACAACTTTGCATACATACTTTGTAACTGGCTATGGGCTTGATTATGCTTCCAGAGAAGTTTTTAGTACTTCTGCCTTTGCTTGCTTTGGAGGCCTTACATGTTTCCTAACCACTGACAATCATATGCCCACAGGATGACAAATGGGCAGAGGCGATACGGTATTAGGGATATTGTAAAAGGTGATAATTACTTTGCACTTTTCTACCTGCTTTCCAGTTGGTGAGGTTCTGTGCATCACAGATGGAACCATGAACAGTCCTATTGATTGCTGTATTCATCTGCAACTCTTAAACAGGGATACTTTTTCTATTAACATATGCACGTACATACACTCAGTCACCGACGCTGCCTTCACTAGCACTGCCCTTATCTGTATAGTGCCATGTGTACCTCTACACCTGATTCTTTCAGTAAAGGAGGAGGAACTGCATTACTGGGAGACAATTTTCAAAAGTTTTAACTGTTTTAATAGGTATAATATATTTGAAGTCAGTCAAAGGAAAAGGGATGTTTTTACTTGCAAGTTATTGTACTAAACATAGGCATGTGACTTATCTCAGCCCTCTCAGTGTTTCCTCTATTCATGTGACTTAGGGTTTAGGTTACTCAGAAGAAAGAACTCAAAATTTCCAAATTGGCTTTGTTTCAGTGCATAATTAGGAAATGGTGAAGTAAGACAATGTGACTGTAATGTATATGAGATGGTTCATATTGTCCTTCAACTAATTTCTAAAACAGCTGGCCTCTCCTATCCAGGAGGGCTGTCTCTCTTACCCAGAGGCATCATGGTTGGTTTCAAATTAGAGTAGTCACAGAATCCATTTATAAAATGGGTCACAATTTTTTTATGTAAAATATACAAGGAGATGGATAAGAAATAGCTTTGCGCTTTTTTTTAGTAAGGGAAGATTAGCCTCTTTTGCATGTCTGAATAGACATGCACTCTAAATTAGGTAGCCCTAAGTGTTTCAGAACTATAAACTAAGCATATTGTTCAGTGTAGAGGCTCCTTTGAAATATTATAACTGGGAATATACATTGAATATTAGACATAAATATATTGTCAATGTTTGTAGTCCTGTATTTGACACGAAGACTGAGAATGAGGGCAGAAAAAACTCCTAACATTTTCCTTACACTCATTATACGTGACTTGTGTTTTTTTTTTAATCTTCCAAAAACATCATCCCTTGCAAGGCAAAAGTTTCAGAATTCTGAAACATTAATCTGTTTTGCATTGGTATTATCATTATTTTTTGGAAAAAGCAGAAGATTAAATTGCTACAGTTCTTCAGATGGATTAATGAAGGGGGCTCTATTTGCCATGATGAACAAACAACAGAGAAATGCACTGACATCCCATGGATGCAGCTTGTCACCAGTGATCTGCACGATCCAGTATGATAAAGAAAAGAGCCTGAGGATTTATAGAGTATGTTTTTCTATTTTGATTGCAGTGAAAAAGAAAAACGCGTAACTGTAGTAAGAGTGTCAGGCTCTGCTCCCATTAAAGTCAAGCAAAATTCACCTTGAATTCACGGGAAGCTAACATAGATCCCAAACCCAGGCTATACCACCAGGCTATAATGCATGACCTATATTCTTGCCATCAGTGGCCATCTCCAAACTAAAATTCAGATTGGAAGCTAAAATTATGTTGCTTGCTTCTGGAGTATTTGAGAACTGTGTTACAAAACAGAAAAACACTGTTTCTCAGTCTCGGAATGAAAGACCATCCCAAAGCCAGGATGACCACTGAAATTGCAAATGCGCAGGTCACGGCGTGTTTGTTTTAACGCTCACACTGTTTTAGGCCTTTCATTGGGAAAGTCTCAAGATAGAACATTTATTTTATAAACTCACCTTTTCACCTTAAGCATCTTGACAGCAAACGGGCTGTTCACATGTGCGGGCAGACAGGTTGTAGCTCCTGTAAGAGTTCATCAGAAATAGTTATGACGCAGTTCTTGAAGGTGCCGCCTCTTTCTGTCGTTTGCTTTCCTCTTATTAGTGTTAAAATTATAGAAGCATCCAAATACTGTAGGTGCTTTGTAGACATTTAAAGAACGGTTCCTCTCCCCGTCAGTTTACGGTCTTAAAAAAAGGGGGAACATGGAAGAGGAAGGACACAAACAAACTGAGAATCCCATTGTCCTTATACCAGTTGAATGCCTCTTGTTGTTCAATAATAACATCAAACAATTTTCAATACTTCTCCTAGCAGAATTTGGATCATCCCGATTTAGTTGTTCTATCGGCTGCTATGTGTGTACTTTCCACATGATGGTGCTGGCAGTGTATTTTGTGGCAGTGCGCTGTCCGGTTTGTACAGTGGGCAAGCTGTATTGCGTCCTTCTTTGCAATGGAACTGAGCCTTTTCTACGCTGCTCTTTTCATCCTTATTCTAGATACTGGGAAAAAGGAGAGTAAATGAAACAAGAGTAGCCTTCTACACAGTATCATCTCCAGCTGTGTGGTTGCTACATGTAATTATGCATACAACTTCTTTCCAAGATTGTCTTCTGCAGAGGTACACTGAAAAATGAACTGAAAATAGAAAAGCATAGAAATGCTTTGTGCAGCTGAGTAATGATTTACACTTAAGGACATTGGGACAAATATTTACAACTGGAGAATTTTCACCTGCGCTCTTACCACTGTAGCTCAGGTCCTTAGCTTTCTGTAAGGGAAACCCCTATCCTAATGTAACCTTACACTGTTTTAGATATTCAGTTTCCATACTTAATCTTAAGTGTGTATATATATATACTTAAGTATTTCCATCTATTACATATCATATCAAAGTACAGTTTATGATTTAAAATTATGGAACTTACTTTGGCTGCGTATGAAAAGATTACTATAATGATAAACTACATAAAGTCATGGACCAAATTTTCACTCATACATGCCACATTCTATTGTCTGTTTAAAGTTTATTGATGACATGTATCTTTCTCCAGAGAAATCTGAAAAAATGTCAGAAAATCTCATATCTGGCAAGACCTCCTTGAAAGGTCCAAAAACCTCGGCAAAGAAACAGAAAGGTGAAAACAAAGCTAAGGAATCCTCAAAAGGAAAACGAAAACAACTTGGTATGTAAGGTATAGCAGCAATGAAACAAGCAGTGATCTGGTCTCACATGACAGCTACCTTAATTATTTTGGGCCCATGTCTTTACGTAAACATGAGATAAATTAGAATATGCTACTTTATATAAATAACTGAGAGATCTACAATTACTGATCATGGTTTTGTAACCAATATATGGAACATAACAAAGCTACATTGCAATATTTACACTTTGTCTTGGTAGTTTAGATTTAATAGTTTGTAGTATCATAATAACAGTATTGAATGGGAAATTGTGAGGATTAATATGTATTATGTGGGGACATTCACAAAAGCCAACAGCCCCAGGAGAGAGCATCGGGCAGAGAGAGGTGCCCCCAGAAGTAGGAGTTCAGGTGCTCAGGATCACACTGTAAAGGTACAATAATAGAGCTTGAAAATATACCAAAGTCTCACAATTTAATTTTGCAGTGCATTTTATTGCGTTTTTTCTGAGATGTGCTGATATACTATCTCACTTGTGTCATTTATAAAGTGTTAGTTAATGAACTGTAAGGCTAATGAGCCTTTGCTATATACAAATATTTTTTTCCAGTGATTCTATGCACATTCTCAGAAAAGGTGGGAATGTACTCTTGCTTGGGTTTTATTTGTTTTGTTTCATGGATTTTTTGTCTGCCATGACAGCCACCTTCCTCAAGTTGCTTTTGCCTTTTAATCACCTTTTCTCTCCCAGCTGTGGTGCAGAGAATATTCTGCACATCAGTGCTAATCTCTTCCTGTCCTACCTCGCTGTGAGGTTTGCAGACCCTCTCTCAGGAGCTGAAGAAAGCCCGGCTCCTGCAGCACCCTGCCACCCAGAGCAAGCCTGCCCACCTCACCACTGTCAGAGGGGACTAATGTCTGCTCCTACCTGCGCACCTGCCAGTTCTGCTAGTGTCTGATGTTAGCAAGCCTTGCCCATTTATCTCCTCTTCACATGACACGATTTGCATGGCACCTGCCCCAAGCAGGTGCTATCAGGTAGCAGTCAGTGCAGTTTTCAACCATGGAAACTGCAGCGTGCACCACGAGATGACAGATTTCTTATGGCTTCTCTCTTATGCAGACCACCTGCTCAAAATAAAAGAGAGTTTTAAATCTCCATAGTTTCAGAATATGCTAACATCTCCTTAAGATACAGACCTACTTTAAAAGGCTTCATTCATTTCTTGTGTTAAATTTGAACTGAATAGAAATTATTTTTTCACAGTTTAGTTTTAAATATATACAGAGATTTTAAATATTGCCCTAACAAGGAAAGGACTGCATATTTATAGTTACTTTGTTAGGAAGAAAAATCACTGATAACATCATGTCATTACATTTCAGGTAAAAAAGATGAAGTTGATCTTTCTATGGCTGCTATAGGTAAGTGCTATGATGACTAGGCTTTAAAGTAATAGTTTTGGAATACTTTAAGCATTTTGAAGCATCAATGTCACTGATGCCAGAGAATGAAAGATTTTTTATGAATGAGAAAAACTAGAAATTATGAAGAAATGCAGCTATCACAGTAGTGATTACAGTACCACTCTCTGAATAGCAGGCAGTGCAGCAAGGAATCCTTAAAAAGGTATGGGTTTGTAGAAGACGTTTTTAGCTTTGGTTGAGAGGAGCTGGGATCAGGGGAAATAAAAAGCATCCCAACAGAACTATAGGGTGCAAAATGTTTGCATTTATTAATAGTTAAGCAATCGAAAGAAAAACTTGAAATATTTTTATCATTTTTTAATCTTTGATCTTTGTCAAATCATTATTAAATCTAGTGAGAAGATTATTTTAGCATATCACTTGTGTTTTTTAATCATAGATATCAATAGATGTTGATTAACATCTTTTGCTTTGTAGGGGGGGGAAAAAACTGCCATTTAAAAGTCACAAGATACCAAGCATTTCTTTTGGCTTATATGCAAGAAAAGTGCAGTTTTAAGTGTGGCCATAGTTAAGAGCTAAAATATGGAATTATTTTAATTGAAATATATTCTTTTTTCTTAAACACGAAATAATTTTAAAATGTTTTTTTCACATTTCTAGTTGGATTTTTCTTCTGACCTGATTTGTGCAATTCTTCCTCAGATATAACTTCAATTGATGTCAATGTAAAATTTATCTATGGTTTACAGGAACAGCTTAAGGGGTTATCTTCTTAATTGGCTTTTAACAGTACAGCTTTGATTGCTAAAAGCTAAAACAATGTAGCAAAGTAGGAATATACAATATAGGTAATTTTTAAAGAAATCATAAATCACTTGTCTTCCTACATAATCATACGAGCACACGGGTGGAAGTGAAAATTGCACTCTGATTAGCATCACCGAAATGGCTAAGCTGCAATTAATGAAAATGGACAATAAGTGATCCCTCAGATGATGAAAGTGTTACTTTAAAAAAGTGTATTTTCGGTGTTCCTGGAGATACTTCGTTTTGTCAGTGAGAGCATTTTACCTCCACCTAGTGGCAAATAAGGTTAGAGCCTTAATATGTAAACTATTGCTAGAAACCTGTTGCTAAAAGCAGGAAAATAATGCTACTATATGCAGGCACCGTCTGTGCAGGATTTAAACTGTATGCATGACATCATCTTAGCGTAAGACCTGCAAGCGTTCTTCACTTCTCTTATTGCTTCTTGGTCCTTTGTGAAGTTCTCATAGCACTAAGAGCTGCTGACTGTTACAAATGATATGAGTACAATTTACTATTAGAAAAACAATGTGAAGCCTCTGATTAGATGCTACATATTTTTTACTGGAAAAGAGTATTCAATAAAAATGTTCATAATAGCAAGAATTCCAGTATCAGCTCCTTATTATAATCTATAATATAGATTATATAGTATATATTTATAATA
>NW_009225553.1:0-1919 GCF_000690835.1 Fulmarus glacialis
ACCCGGGTTTAGGTGCGTGCCGGGGGGAGAGCGGGGTTCGGTGCGAGGGAGGGTGGGAGAACGGGGTGCCAGCGAAGGCAGGAGGTGCTTGGTGTTGGGTGCATGTGGGTGCATGGGTTTCTGCCATTCCAGGTGACTTTCCTTTTGGTCCCTGCTCCTGTCTCTCAGCCCTGGGGACCTGGGTGACAGGGGCTTTTCCCAGGCAGGGGGTGGAGCTGTCTGATGCTCAGGGAGGGTGCAGTGTTGTCCCTCTGTCTCTGTCCTGCGGGTCCCAGCATCCCCAGCACCCCACTGACCCAAAGGGGCCCTGGGGAGGAGGAGGGCACTGGGAAAGCTGCTCGTCCTGCAGCCGGTGGGTTATTGTCCCAGCCCCTGAGCTGGGACAGTGCGCTCTGCCTGGTGAAACACTTGAGATTTGGTATCATTTTGAGCTCCTTTTTGTCTGATGAACTGAACACTGGTCCCTTGGGGTATGCTAATCTTTGAGCTGAAAGAGATCTGGGATTTTTTTGCTCTGGGGGTGGTTGCCTGTGTCCTGGGATCAGTTCCCTCGAAGGCAGCGGGGCTGTGGCAGTGCTGCCGTTGTGCTGCCCTGGGGATGTCACTGCTTTACCTGTGCTGCTGTCCCTGCTCCTCTGCCGTGCTGCCTTGCCCTGCGCTGGCCCCGCGCCCAGCTGCTGCAGCGGGGCTGCTCGTACCGGGCTCGCTTCTCAGAAGGCATCGCTTCCCACCTCCCGGGGCAGAAACACGCTCGCCCAGGACATGAGTGACTCTCTGACAAAGAGGCAGCTTCAGGGCAGCCCCTTCTTCACCTCTTTTGCTGCACAGCAGCTGCTGTGGTACCACCTGGGATGTGCGTGCGCTGGAGCATCGCGGTCCATTGCCAGCCGGTATCGCGGAGCATCGCAGCCCATCGCCAGCCAGTGCTCCCCGCGCTCTCCAGAGAGCAGAGCTGCCTCCGGCTGCCGTACCTGCTTTGCAGGGCTTTTGCAATCTGGGGTGGGTGCCAAAACTAATGAATCTAATTGCAGTCTAGATCCCTACGTCCACATCCCCTTACGGTTTCTGTTGTCTTCAGCATCCCCTGGAAATGGTCCCATTTCCAAAGGGGGTCAGGCAGACCCGTGCGCAGAGAGGAGGGAAGGAGAGAGGAGGATGCTTCTCTGGAGCTGTCTTGGAAAATCACCAGTGTGTTTGCCAGCTGCTGGCTCATGCCAGCCCAGTTTTGCCCGTCAGGCTGTGAGATGTCACATCCCAAACGTGGCATATGGAGCTTGGGCTCAAATTGTCTCTTTTCTGGCCTAAAGGATGAAAAACCCACTTGAACGGTGCAGAAAGCACACGAGCACTGCGTGGTTTTGTTTATTCACGTGGCTGATGGAGAGCAGCCAGCTCTGCCTGCCCCGTGCGCCTGTGTCCTGTCCCTCCCGGCTGCTGATGGGCATCCTGGGGACATTGTGGGTGGTGGCCTGTGGTTTCCTCTCCTAAGGTCCATGGTGGCTGTTCCCCGGGGTCCTGTCCTCACTCTTGTCCTCCCCCTGTCTTTCAGATGTCCTGCGGTAACCTGGTGCCCCACAGAAGGGCCTGCCTGCCTTAGCCAGCTCGTCCTCCCAGGCACCCCGTGGGCGATGGCCTCGACGACCCAGTGAGGGGTGAAAGGACAAGGACCAAGTCCCCCCGACACCGCCACGTCCCCCCCGGAGAGCCATGGAGGCCCCCCTGGATGTGCCCGTAGGGAACCTCATTGACTTTGATGCCGAAACGCCTGCCTGCATCCCCTCGGAGCCCTCTCCTCCCGCTGTCCCCAGCGGCAACGGGCACCTGGAGGATGCGGGGGACGTGGCCGGGGAGGAGAGCGATGCCACCGAGTCGGCGGACAGCGAGAACGACATGGGTGACTCTCCCAGGCGCTGGGGTGG
>NW_009225553.1:2082-9249 GCF_000690835.1 Fulmarus glacialis
GGACATCCCGCGGGATGGGATCTGGCTGCTTTCCCTCTCCGGGAACGTTGGTTTGTGTCCTTCCCCGTGCTTGGCTAACGCAGCTTGTTGCTCCCCACGATAACACGGCATTGGAGCTAAGGGGGGGATGCGGGCTCTGACTTGCACCCCTCTCTTGGGCACGTTCCAGCTCATCTTTCATCCCAACTTCCCTCCCCTCTTCTCTCTTCCCTTTCCCATGGGGGGGGTCTCCAGCTCCTCTCCCCCGCTGGGCATCTCTGCTGCAGCTCGTGCGTGCCCCGGGGCCCCACGGCAGCCCCCAGCTTGCCCCCCAGCCCTGCATCCCTCCCAGCTCCCATCGCTGTGGTCTCCGTAACGCTGCGGCTCAGCGTGTCAAACAGGATTGAGCAAACCGAGCGTGATGAGCCGCAACAGGGGTTGTTTTTGCTCTGGGGCAGAGTGCCTGTCTCCGGAGCTCAGCTTCTGCTCGGGCTGTCCTTGGCTCTTCCCTTCTCCCTCTGCCTTTGGTTTCCCCCCTGCCAGGGAGGAACAAAAGAGCAACGTGAGCCGGAGGATGACAAAATGGAGGCTCCCCTTCCCCTCTTCCTCTGCCTTCCTCCCAGCGTCGCAGCACCAGGATGCTGAGGGATGACGTGGGGGAGCTGAGCCGTGCTGGCTGGATAGGGGAGGCTGGCCACAACCTCAACTTTAATGGTGTTTTTTTCTTTTTCCCCATTTCAGAGAGGATTTGGACCAAGAAGAGAAGGCCAGGTTTGGTGAGCTCTGCAGCGGCGAGAACGGGAAGGGCAGGGAATGGTTCGCGAGATACGTGAGCGCCCAGGTAAGGGGAGAGACGGGCGAAGGAGCAGCGATGCTGTACCGGGGCTTCGGAGCAGCCTGGGCAGGAGGCTCAGGCCAGGGGAATTTAGCAATGGCCCAAAGCGATATTTTTGGAGGGCAGGAACTCGGGGAAAGGGAGGAACTTCAGTACAGGGAGATACAGAAGTGAATAAATGCATCTCGAGGCAGTCAAGTATGTGCTTGTTGCAATGTGGGAGAGAAGTCACCTGTTTTATTTAAAATGAAATCCCATCAGCACTCAGAAACGTCCTATTCCCCAGAAAAACAATTCAGAGAGGCAAACCGCTGTCTCCGAGAGGGAGGCCCGACCACCCTTGCTCTCTGCCCACCCCCTGCGCGGGGGGTCCCGGGGTGGGGGGCTGAGGTTGCCCTTGCTGCTTGCGGCAGGCAGCTGGTGCTAAACCCTGGGCTTTGTGCCTGCAGCGCTGCAACTCCAAGTGCGTCTCGGAGCAGACCTTCTACCGCCTGATGCAGTCGTTCGCCCTCGTGCTGTTTGAGTAAGTCGGGGGGGGTTTGGGGCTTTGTTGCAACCACCGAAAGCCCCTGAGATCAGAGCCATGGCTCAAGGAGGGGCAGCAACCACGAGGCTGCTTGGGTTGCCATCGATGGGCGTCTTCACCGAATCCTCCCTCCGTGTCAGGTGTCACCAGATGGATGACTTCAGCCCTGCCAAGAACCTCATGACCATGTGTTTCACCTACTACTACGTGGGTAAGAGGTGCCTGCACCCTCGGGCTTTGCTTGTGCTGGAGACGGGTGGTGAAGTGTGTCCTATGCTTGGGAAGGGTGATGGATGGGTACCCGAGCTGGCTCTGGCTGACTCCGATATTGAGCAGAAAAGAGCCTCCATGGCCCAGAAGCTGTGCAAACCTGCCGGAGACCCTCGCTGGGGTGGTACCTCACGCTGATGCTGGTTTATCATGGCTTCTAGCCAGGGATGTTTGTGTGTGGTGATCCCCAGATGTTCCCCAAGCCTGGGGATGTGATGTGAAACCCCCAGCCCAGAAGCACCTTGGCTCGTTGCTTGGTGTGTGGTGGTCACTTCTCCACGGGGGGCTGGATTTCTCTCCAAAATGGGGGGAGAATAAAGACCTACAGGAATTGGGATGGGGTCTAGGCCATTTCTGTCTGGCTCCTGGTCTCTCCACGGTGCATCTTGTAGCTGGGAGCAGGTCTCCCAGGAGCTGGCAGCACCCAGGACCATGGGGCCAGCTGAGCTCCTGCCATGTTGCCCGCAGGCAAGACCCACGCGCTGCCCTTGGAGGCCAAGGAGAAGCCCATGGGCAGCATTGACTCGTACCTGAAGTCGGCGAACAGCTGGCTAGCGGAGAAGAAGGACATCGCGGAGCGGCTGCTGAAAAACACATCGGCCAAGACGGAGAACGTCAAGGGCTTCTTTGGGGGCCTGGAGACCAAACTGAAGGGTCCTATCACCAAAAAGAGCAAGTGGGTACCGCTCTGTTGGGTGGGCATGGTGGGCTGAGGCAGGCACTCGTAGCGTGACCAAGCCAGAAACCTCCTGGGTGTAGGATCACTATGAGCCAGGGGTTATCATGGCCATGGGAAAACGGTCTCTAGCCTCGTCCCATGCATCATACTTTGGTCATTGGGCATCTCATAGTCTGGGAGTCCTGTGTCCCTTGGGCATGGAGGTATGTGGTTCCAGGAGACAGTGCTGTTGCTTTGTGGTCTTCTGCATAATCTCTGAACCGGGTCCGACTGGGATGGACATCACAGTCTCTTAGCCACCTTTCTGGCCCTGGGGACAGTGGCATGGGAGCAGGGGGTCTTTCAAATGAAGGTGCTCCCCTCACCAAGGAGGCCAGAGTTTTGCCGCATGGGCTGTCAGGGGGACAGGCTTTTCGGGAGCTGATGCTGATTTCTGTGCCACAGCGAAGGTGAGGACAAGCCAAAAGAGAAGCTGAAGAAGACGGGTGAGTGGAGCCAGCGTTACTGAATTAGGCATGGTCAAGGCATCTCTGGGGAAGGGGCGAGGGTTGGAAGTGGTACGAGATGCCCGGCATTGTGGGAGGTGTGGGGTGGGGAGAAGGGCAAGACTGATGCTGTCTCCTCTGAGCTCCTAGAGAAGTGCTCCAAAGGAGTCTTCACAGCTCCTTGCTTTGGAGCAATCACAGCTGTTGTCCCACAAGGACATCTTGTGGCATCTTGTCCTCAGTGGCACCAGGTTGCAGAGGTTTGGGCACCCACTGCTGCTCCGGTCACCATCCTGGTAGCCGCGTGTGCTACCAAACCAGAGGTCCAGTCCCTTGAGCATCCTCCTGGGACATCCATCCTTGACCAGAGCTAATATCTGCCCACAAAGGGTAGCCAAAGCTCCTCTTCACATTGCTGGGCATGTGTTGGGGATGAGTATTTGGTTTGCAGACTTTGCCGTCACGGCTGCTTGGATGCTGAGCTTGGGGGCCGGGGGGCACAAAGTCTGCGCTTGGGTGGGAAGGTGGGAGTCATCCAGACCTCGGCACGTGACTGTGTGTCCCCACAGTTTCCGTGCAGAGCCCAGAGGAGGAGAAGAAAGGAGAGAAAGTGTTGTAGACCCCCCTAAAGCCCCAGCCGATCTGGTAAAGCCTGCCCGGGGCGAGCTGGCTCCTGCCAAATCCCCCGGGGAGGGGATTTGTCCTCTTTGCCCACCCATTCCCCAGACTTTCATGGGTGCTTTTAAGCTGCTGCTGCTCCTAAAAGAGGTGACTGTGGCTTTTGCACATCCCTTGGGCTAGTGAGAGTCTGTTTGCAGACACACAAGGAGCTGGTCCAAAAATGGACCAAATCTGCCAGGCTTGCTTAGCCCCCCCCCCGCCCCGAATCATCTCCTGGCCCCTGGGGAACGGGTGAGCTTGGCCCTGGGAAGACTCGGGGGCAAGCTGGGAGAGATGGGGGGTGGCTGTCCCCAACAGCTCCCTCCCTCCCTGCAGGCACAACCTGCGGTTTTGGAATGCCGCCTTCTTCGACGCCGTGCACTGCGAGCGCAGGAAGCGGTCCCCCACCACCAGGTAGGACACGTCCCCGTGGGAAAAAGAGACGCCGTGTCCCCTCCAGCCCCCGGCATTCCCCTCTGCTCCTAACGGCCCTAAGCGTTACCGACCATGGGGAAACGCTCTGCTTTCCACCCCTGATTGCAAAGCTGCCGGGACCACTGGGCTGTGGGGTGGGGAGGTGAGCAAGGGAAATAATCCCTTTCCTCGGGCAGGTAGATGTGCATCCTCTTAAGGATTTGGGAGCATATAGGTTTTCTTGCTTATTTTGCATCGTTTTTGCAAGCCCTAGAGGTGTGTCCAGAAAACCCAGCCAGGGTTCAGGCTGTTGGTGTTTAGTTTGCAAGCAGATCTGGGAAAAGATGCTTGGTGCAGCCCTTCGGGGAGGTGCAGCGGACGGGGAGGGGATGCCCTGGGTCCCTGGGAGGGCCGTGGAAGTGCTGCCGGCGCAGCGTGGGGACCGACCCCGGGCAGGCAGCAAGGACGAGAGCTGGAGACGGCAGTGCGGTCGGCCCCAAGGGCTGGGAGGATCAGGATAAACCTGCAAAGGGAAGGGGCTGCTCGTTTCGGAGGGTAGCTGTGTGCAGGGAGCATCTGGGTGCCTGGGCATGGGGACCCCACGGGGTCCAAGGGTGGGCGAGATGCTCGCCGGGCTCGTGCCCATCTCTTGCTCCACCGCGGACCGGCCGTGAGGGCTCGAGCAATTCACTTCTCTCTCGATCGCAGTTTCACCCCTCCAAAGCCGGACCGTCCCGCTGCGTCTGTGCAGTGCTTTGAGGCTTTGAGTTCTCGGGGTGAGTCGTTGAGCTCAGAGCATCTGAACAGCCCCTTTTCTGAGCCGCGACGGCACTTCTTGAAGCAGCCAGCCCTCCTGCATCCTCCCCAAAACCTGCGCTAAGCCACGGCAGCCCTGGCTCACACCGTGGGATGCTCTGCCAGGCTCAGCACACCGATCAATCTCTGCTTTCTCCTTTATTGCTTTTCTTTTTTTCCAAGCAAGCCCCTGAAAGAACCTATTGAACAGTAATGTAACCATAACTGCATTTGCTTTGATTAAGCCCCGAATTAGCAGCAGCAAATGTCTCACAAGGACATACGCCACCGGCAGCTGCTCTCTGCTCCGAGTGCCTTTCTCAATTAATGTGATGGCTGAGTCTGCCTCCGCTGCACAAACAAGCCCGACTAACGAATGAGCTTCGGGAGCTGCAGCCTGGAGTCCTCCGAGTATCTCAGGGGGGTTGGAAGGTGGTGGTGACCCCCGCCTCAATCCTCTGGAGAGGATAACGGAAGCCACTGGGTGAACTGGGATGCAGCTTGCTGGACTGAAAATTAAAATCCCTGGCAGGAGGAGTTGGTTGGCGAGGGCTGGGGATCCCAGGGGCTGGGTTTGAAACGCCAGGGATGGTGCTTGACCATGGCAGGCGTCTGCAGGGTCCGTGGTGACTGGTTTGTGAGGGTGCCTATCTCTGTGGGGTGGCCAGGGCATCGCTGGGGCGGCCGGGCTGTGTCCTCCCGGGGCTGCAGTGAGAGCTGGGGAGGTTTTTCCTCCTCTCGGTGGGGAGGGCAGGGGATGGGGGGAAGGAACCAGAACTAAACTCCTCTTTTTCTCTCTCTTTCCTCTCTCTGCCTCTAACAACCTTCTTCCGTCTCTTCTTCTCTCCTTTCCCCTCCATCCCTCTATCTTGCATGATCTTTCACACACCACTTTTGTCGGCCCCGTTTCTGCTGCCGCTCCAGAGGGAACGCTGGGGAGGAAGAGGAGAAGAGGTGTGTCTGTCCCCATACTTCGGTGCATTAGTGTCCAGAGGCCGACGCTCACTTCAGGTCCAAATCCTGCCCTGGGGAGGGGGGTAACGTGTTTCAGGGGGGCTCTGAAAGGCCCTTCTCCACCGGGGAGGAACGGCCGCCGGAGGTTTGACTTCACGTGCATCACCCTCTCAAAAGGGCCGGAAAGGTGGAGATTGGTTCCTCTTTAATGCAGCTTTTTAAAAAGAAACCCGACCGGTTTTAAGCTGTGATACTTTGCTGTGGGAATCGGGTGCCCAGCTGCTGGGGAAGCCAAGGGCTTGTGCCGGGAACAGTTCCCCAGGCAGGTTTTGGACATGAACTGAGTCTCTTCGTGGAGAAAGCATCCCCCTCTCCTGTCCTTCCCGCTTGCTGCTGGCTTCTGCTGCTGCGTAGACGTGCCGAGCACCCTTTGCCAGCTGGAAAAGCTGGTCCTTCTATTTTTTTCTAATGCACTCTTGGGTTGCCATCCCTAGATAAAAAGAAAAATGCAAACGGGGCTGCATGTCATGATCGCAGGCGTGTCCTCCGGGTTGCAAAGCTCAAAAGCAGCTGCATCCATCCATGCTCCGAGCTGGGATCGGGGGGCGAGGAGAGTCATTGCTCTCTTGCTGGAGCGTGGGATATTCAATCTTGGAGCAAATCACTCGAAGTGATGGCATTAGCAAGAGGATGAGGGCTCTTTGAAGCTTGGCAGTAAATTTTCTGCATGGCTAAGGCATGCGCCAGATAACTTAAATACTGCTCAGAGAGAGCATTGCTCAGGTTAGCTGTGCGGGGTGAAACGCTGCTGCTGAAAGACGAGCGATGCCGAGTGATCCAAGCCAATCTCACCGGCATGGTTCTCACCAGCGCCCGGTGGCGGCGAGGCTTTCCTGGGTACCCTGAAATACAGGCAAGGTGTTACGCAGCCCGTGGGGTTATGCACCCCTGCGCCTGCCCCGCCGAGCCGGTGTAAAGACCCAAGGGTCTGAGCAGAGCCACATGTGGGCTTTCCCCCTCCCCAGGCATGTTACTACTGAGTAACAAGCCAGAAGCACGGCGAATTTTTCTTGGACACTTTGATAATTTTTTTTTTTTCCCCTTCCTCCCTCAAAAACATAAAAAGGCAGGAAAAAAATAGTGAGATCTGTGAGGTTTTGCTTCCAGATTTCAAAGCTCCTTAATTTGATTCTTCTCCTTTCTTTTCAGCCTCCAGATTTGGATGTGGTTTTTATTTGCTATCGTAAGCTTTATCTGGGAGAAATTACACCTTTTTTTTTTTTTAAATCCCCTTAAATGTATCGTATAAGTTTCCAGAGCCCTATAAATCTAAGCAGCTCATCCCTGGAGACCGAAGGCTCAGCTCAGCAGCATTCGCACGCCCGGGCTGGGCTGACTTGCGTGAGGACAGGCTCCTCTTCGTGGGGTCAGACTGGCTGAGCCCTCATCCTTTCCCAGTTTCACCAACACAAACATGCACTGGGGCTGAGCTAACCTCACTGAATTTACCGCGAGACACCCTTCTTCCCAGCTGCCGTTTTCACCCGACACAGCTCCTCCGACCCTGCTT
>NW_009225553.1:9287-9593 GCF_000690835.1 Fulmarus glacialis
GCGAGCTAGCGCGAGCTGCAAGCGTGCGGTCCGCTCCTGGTGTTCTCCTCTTCCTTCTCCTCCACAGAGCTATTTTTCTTCTACCTATCCCTATTTTTCCTTGCTTTTCCTCTTCTTATCCTTGGCTGTAACCTCACCTGACTTCTTCTCGGAAGGGGGCTGGCTTCACCCTGGAGCTGTAGTTTCCCCGGCGTGCATGCACTGAGCCCCCCCTGCCACCCCCTGAGCGGTGCACCACCATAGTGACATTTCTGTGACACGGGCTTTATTCCCAAAGACCCCCAGGTGGGACACCTGGATGGGGAC
>NW_009225554.1:0-26396 GCF_000690835.1 Fulmarus glacialis
TTTAGTGGTGGACTTGGCAGTGCTAGTCCAACCAATCATGAACGGTTGGACTTGATGATCTTGGAGGTCTTTTCCAACCTAAACGATTCTATGATCTTTTTTTTTTAATTTTTGCCTATCAGCTCAAGCATTCCTCTTGTGCACATGTAAATTATAATATGAAACAGCTCTCTGAATTTACCTAAGAATAACTAGAAAATCATAGAGAAATTGTTATGTTTTGTTTTGCCTGGGGGAAAGGAAAGCCCAACTTGAGTAGAAAAGAAGATTTTTCCAAGCTTTTAAAATATTTACTGAAAACGCAAGTTTTCACTGCTCTGCCCAGTTCTCTCCTCTGATGTCTGTGAGCAGTGAATGTGACTGCGGTGCCTTTCTATGCACCGAGCAAGGCAGACCTGTAAACTGGCACCTAGATAATGGCAGGTTTAACTTTGCCCTCATCTCTTCTACCTTATTTTGTCTGTTGTAGCTAGTAGAAATGCCAGTCTAGGCATCAAGCAAGAGCAAAGACCATCCCTTTCCCAAAGAGATCATCTTGGCATCGGATGCAGTGCGACAGGTAGTGCAAATGGAAAGGTTGAGTGAATGGAAGTAGGAGAACAAAAGAGAGATCAGCAGAAAGATGGTATTCTTGGCTCATTGCTTCCCCAACCAATGCCAGACAGCAGTGACACAGAGGGTCATGGCAGAAGTAGTCTTACTGAGGATTTAAAGGATGGTAAGGTGTCATTACTGAGGACTTCTGATGAAGGATAAACACGTGAATTCCCTTCTTAAGTCAATGGGGCTTTTACTGACATGTATCTTAGGGCTAAATGTGTCCCTTTCTGGGATCAGTTAAAAAAAAAACTGCAAGTGTTGCTTTTTATCAAGTCCATTGGGAGATAAATTCAGCGATGGGGAAGAAATGGGAGACTTTTCATAGAGAAAAAGAGAAAATTGCTTCATTTGCATAGGAATGCATCACAGCTGTACCCATTGCAGAAAATGTTTCCTCTCGGGATAGGGTGGTTTAAAACCACAGTCATCTGGCTGCAAAGTTGTTTCTGATTTAAGCATACAGTGGCACTAATAGCAGCACTGCATTTCTGGAGGGATGATGCTTTCAACCTTGTGCCCAGCTACTGAAAACAGCTGGCACAGCGCTGGTCTCCAGGATGTCATCTTCCACTTAAACGTAGGAGTTTGTTGTTTCTAAACTGAGAATATCTGAGCAATATTCCCTAACTGGGGAATTGTCCGTCTAGATTTGCCAACCACAACCCATCTTGTTTGACATGACTGCTTGTTAGCTCCTACAGTAGCATCTCCTGTGCCATCAAATAGCATATAAGCATCCAAATCGTCATTTTGACTTTGAGACACTTGGTTTGTAGCTGGTGCTACGCTTCAGTGAGTCAGCTGTGTGTCCTGTGAATCTGCAGTTGTAGCTAGTCACAGATGGTCCAAGAGATCAGAAAATACATCTAAGATTATGTTGGGGGTGTCTGGTGTGCTTTTAGCAGCATTCCTCATTTCCCAAATACAAGCAGGTTAGTGGTTCCTTTATCGTGTTTGCTTTCAGTGCATTAGGCAGGAAAGATTGCTGCAGCTCTGGAGAAGTTACAAGGTAGAAAAAAAGGAGGTTTTTGCCATGTTTTGTTGGCTAAATAAATACTCATGAAAATGTGAGTTCTAGTTATTGTTGCTGACACTAACTTTACATCTTACTCTAACTCTGAGGAGTTATGTTTGAGATGCGGTATCAGGACATACCCCCATTGCTGCGGTGTCTTGGCCAGGCGTGGTTTTTCCCGTTGTCTTCCATTCCAGCAAGATCCTTTTTGCTTCTTCTCTTTTTAAAATACTCAACTGGTTTTTACCTCCATTTCTCTTGTGTGTCCCTCATAGCTACTGGGCAGCTCAGCTATAGGTCTACAAAAGGTTAAGTGGCTAATGCCTGATCAGGCCTCCCGCTGTCAAAGTCTATTGGAGTGATGTGTCTAGGTATCCTCAGGAATGAATCCTTTTGTTTTCCTTTTCCTAACATCCCAACTATCTGATATCCACAGCTTCAGCATCTGATATTTTTGCACCCAGTTCCTGGGCATTGCACCATTCTGCTGCGGACGATAGCACGTGATTATAAGCAACAAGGTGCGTTGCCCTCCCTTGTGCGCTCTCTTTGATACCGTCTAGAAAAAAGAGAGAAACGCAGTAAATGTCTGATCTTTAGCGCTGAGGGTTTCGTTTTGCTGCAAAAAATTCCTAAGCGGTGTTTTAGCGTAAGATTCAGGAGGCTTCAAAGAGGCATCAGTTAAACCTGCCTGCTCTGCGATAGCCAACAAGTGGATCTTTCAGATGTCTGAGTGTTCCCTGGAGGTTCACATTATTAATATCTGCCTTATGACAAGGTGGCTGTGCTGATGCCAGGTTTTTTTTCCCAGCCGGCATGATTAATTTTTCTTTCCGTTCTTAATATCTCTGAGCCAGATGCTTCTAAATGTCCTCATAGGGGTGTATTGCTGTTCTTAACCGCTCCTCCTTCCCCCCACCCCTTTCCAACTAATTCATATAATGGCTCCAGAGATGCGTTTTGTAGAGTCACAAAAAGCAAAACTTTGAAAGCCTCCTAAGGTGATGGACTTGACATGTGCAAATCTGGCCTCCTGACGTTCCTGGTGGGTTTGAAAGCTTAGTGCCAGGTAGTCTGTCAATAATGTTTCCCATTTCAGAGTGTGCTTATTTGCCTAGCACTTTACAAATTATATCCATGCAAACTGCTGAAATGCAAGTATTTCTGGTGGGAGAATGACAGCGGGGTGTTGAACTGACGTTTTGGAGAAAGCAAAGGAAGTTTTGGCTGAGGAAAAGAAGGCACACTCGTATTATTTATGGAAAGTGCTGTGGATCTTCAAGCACTGATTTATTTTAAAGGCTTCAAAACATTGTGGTACTGAAAAAGGTCTTTATTCTGCAAATAGAAATTAATTCTCCTTCAGAGTTCTTGTTCCAAAGTGCAACTGCACAGGCTTGAGTTTTACTGGCTTGGAGAGCAGAAGACCTTAGCAAGCTCTACAGCAAATATCTTGTTTCCAGGGTGTTCGTACTTTTGCCATATCCATCCATCAGTTTCCTCCAGATAACAGATTTGTGGGTCTCCTGTATTTATCCTCAGCTGTTTTCAGTCATTAGTGCATTCACCTGCATCTCAGGGGATTTTTCCTGGAGGAGGCAAAATCCAGAAACAGAACAGTTAGTGGTAAATAACTAGGATTTAGTTGCCTTTTTTTGTGTGTGTTAATGCTGTATGTGAGAGGTAGATCACTGGATTTAATGATGAAAGTCTTAATTTAAGAAGCCTAGAAAATAGTGTTTCTTAATTTCTTACAGGGCAGGCTAAAATCTCCTTACATCTGTTACAGTCTACTGGGGGTTTTTTGCAATTTAACAGTGAGAAAAGATATAATATAAAGCAATGGATTTGCCGGTGCAAACAGAGCTGTAATTAGGGGAATCGAGCATTTACTTTCAGTCTCTCTTTTTTGTGGGAAGATGAGGATACTAAGAATATCCACAGAGTAAGGACATTCTTAAGAGTATCCTAAGAGAAGAACAGGAGGACTCCTACAGCATTCCTTTCCGTAATAGATAGCTGGTCATTTAGCTGTGTATCAGGCAGCCTCAGACAGCAGGCAGCCCTTTAGCCCACAGCAGCGTGGAAATTAAGTTAAAATTAACCTGAGTTTGGAAAACAACTAGCACCACTTTATTTGTCCATTTAATTGAATTATATGACTCTCTGTAAGTATGCTGACCCACAGACGTAAATTGCTCCACCCTACCTATTTCCCTCCTTAATTCTTTCATGCTAATGGAGCCGATGGGGATGTTGTCTGCACAGAGAGAGGAAAAAAGGCTGGAAATAAAAGGGACCGTTCCAGCGGCGTGCAAACCTTCCCCTTCGGTGAAATGCTTCTGTGTCACAGCTGCACTAACTGTGCAGTGATCTTTGTTGTCATTAAGCTGATTATATCCGCTGAAGGATTCATCCAACTAATCCCACGATGCTGCAACTGGTTGCTTTATATTTAAGCACAATTTTTTTTTTTTTTTCTAAGAAATAAAAGTCAGTTTGGCTTCACTGGACTCTCAAAATGGGTCAGACTGTTACAGGGACCCACTTTTTTAGGTTTGGTTGGTTAATACAGGAAAACAGGACACGTTAATGGGCTCCACGTATTAATGGATGCACTCAGTTTGGGAGAGGTCTGTGCACGCATTAGGACTCGGCAGCATCTGGTGTAATTTTGGGTGGATGTGCTGTGAAGGTGCTATGCTATCACTATTCCTTTGGCACGGCATCATTCTGTGTTTTGCCTGTGTGGGCATACCATACAGGCAGCAGCTTTGCATCTAACAGCGACTCTAATGAGAGAGATTCTGACAGGTTGGATTGATTTAATTGATTTAATAATCAATTTAAATCTAGTTCTTGGTTATTTTTCTAAGGAAAGGTTGATTTTCATTGGTTAGTAGCCATTAAAGTATGTTCATTTGCAGCTAAATATAGCCTTTATAGTAAATTTAGTTCTTCTTTTTGCTAATCAGATACACAATGTCTGTCCATGTTTACTCAATTATGTAGTTTAACCTAGTTTATTCACGTTCTTAAGTTTTACATTTGAATCAGGCTAGATAACACCAAATGAAACATTTCTTCTCTGTTATACTATTAGTTGTTTTGTTTTCTCTTGTGCCTGAGTACATCTGAATGGAAATTAGAATTTAATTTTAAAAAATCCTTACAAGGAAATTTTCAAACGCTACTTAAAAATAAATTAAAACTTCATCATAAATATGATGGGTTTGGTTTTGGAAGGGAAAAAATAAATAGAATTTTCTTTGTATTTATTAATAACACACTACTTAAAGGAGATGATGTCTGGCACATTCAGCTAGTCAACTTTCCTGCTCAAGTTTTCTTAACAAAATCACGGATTTTAAGAGCAAAATGAAGGAGCAACTGGAGAAAGATGAGGACCAAACATAGGCTTTAATTCTCTCATTAAGCATTCAGTGTTTGATAAAGTTTTATCCTCTTTTCTCGTGTTGTCTGTTGTCTACCCCGAGAATTTAGGCTTGACTTTGGCTGCCTAAGATGCACAATTCCCCTGTTCCGGGCGAACTGAGAGTGGAAAGAACATACCGTGCATTCGGTGACATAAATTATAGAGAAGTGTGCATAATGCATTGCCGTGATTTTCCTGCAGGGTTCCAGTATTCCTGGAATTTCATGTCTTCTAAAAGCTGTTCCTTCAGACATAGTGTGTAGTTATCACTCAGATACTTCAACTTTTTGCAGTGCTCTCATGCTACAGACATGGCTAACGTGTACAAAAGCATATGGTTATTCTTTCCAATTCCTCAGGATTTTAAAGCTAGTAGATGTGCTGTCTCATACTTAATTTTTACCCTTCAGTAGTCCCAAAGCTGGTCTAATACCTCAACAGAATGGTTACAGGAGTTTACAGAGTGACCTACCTGCTCAGTAGTTTGACTTTCTTTAGAAAGTAGGCATCAGATGTGTGCTGCTTGAAAACATGCATCATTTTTCATTTAACTGTAGTGATTTTATGGAATTGCATTCTGTTGGGCCATCACTTAGGTTGCCCTAACTTCACATATATTAGGGGAGTGTTTTTTTAGCAGGGAAAAAAAAAGCGTTTAATTTCATCCCTTCTAGGCAGTGATTGTAACTAACATTACTTCGGTTTCATCGGAGCTTCTAAAAAAGAATTGTTTCACGATTCTAAATACAACTTTTCATATAAGCTTTAAGGTCCCATTAAAACTGGTGGAACAAATTATATTAATTCCTTTGGGATTTTTGTCTTTAACACTTAATTGTTTAATTGACCAAGACTTGTAAAGCTGCCTGCAAGCGGTCCTCAGTAAAAGTGGAAGAAGACTGAAGATAACTATCCAGACAGCATGTGCCGGTGTGCCAACCCAGTTGTGGTGGGTCTCCTTAGCAGCTGGGTGGGTCTCAGTTCACAGCTTACGGTTTTCGACTTTTGGCTCTTCATTATTTTTTCTTCCCAGATTACTAAATGAAGGCAAGATTCTCACTAAACATAGGCTTAGGTGAAGCCAGATCTTACGAGAAGAGGGAAGACCTAGCGTGGAAAAGGACAGCATGTCCTAATAGCCACAGCATAGCGCTGGGAGCTCGGCATCCTGAAACTAATACTGGTGGGCTGTGTTCCTCGTTTGACCTTGAGTAAGTCAGACAGTGGGCTTTTTTTTTTGCGTGTCTCAGTTTCTGTAACTAACATGGGAATACTATGTGCATATATCCCTGGGTCTTGCCTAGATTAATAAATCAATATTTGTAAAGTAAGCCTTGATAAATGCTAACTGTATTAATACGTGTACTTGAACCTCGCGCAGAACTTTGGGAATGCGCCTGCATTTCTGCTGTGCAAGTGGCTGGGGTACGTCAGGGCCCTGGGCCGGGGTGGTCAGCAGTGAGAGAGACCGGTTTGGGTCATTTTCTTCCTCCCGAGGGACTGCCTGTAGCACATATCTGCAAGAAGGTCTTGAATACAACTTTTCCACTTAACATGCTCCCCCATCACCCACTGTCAGCAATGAGATTAAATTCTGCGCGACTGCAGAGGACGTTGCATGATTAAAATCCTCTTTTAGAAATTAATATGTACCATCGCTCTATAGTACTGTGCCTCTTCTCGGAGAAGGGTATTGTCTCCTGAGCACTCAAGGTGTGAAAAGCCACCAAGTGAAGCTATCTATCTTTGAATTTTATGCTGTTGCACAGTTGCTCCGATGACAGCTACAACTGCATAAAATCATAGGGACTTGGGGACTTCTCCCTTCAAAGGGTCACAGAGATGTGGGCTAAGTTTTGCAGAACAAGCAATAGAATAGCAAAAGGAGTGTTTGAACTAGAAGTCCTGCTTACAGCAGAAAAGGTTTCCTGAAGGGGAAGGATGGTCAAAGTCCACATTCACCCATTCTCCTTAGGAAGCATCTCCCATAACTGGGTATTCTGAAGGAAAAAAAAAACAACAAACCACACCACCAACTTTGCCCCCCGATATTGCACAGCTTTTCCTTGTCTTGCTGCCTGTATCAGCCCAAAGAAATACAGTAATCAATGTATTTTCATATCCACATTCAGGTCTTCATTAGGCATCAGACGTTGATGCAGCTCGCAGAAGGGCTTTACTTACATAAATGTTGCATGCTCTTGGTGGATAAGTTTAGGTATACAGGGCTGCTTTCTTTGGTACAAACTGAAGCTCTTGAGCCGTCATTTCCCTCTGCTTTAGGTGCCATCATTTCCCTCTGCTTTAGGTGCCATCATTTCCCTCTGCTTTAGGGAGGCTTTGTGTCGTGACCAGGAGGTGACCAGGGTGAGTTATCCTGGATGGATTGATGCTTTTCTGGAAGTGGCCGATATTTGAATATCCATGTTTAATACAGCTAGCAGGCTTTGTATCACTTTGAGGAGGGCTGCAGCAGAACTGGCTGGCTCTGCTGGGAGGTCTCCCTTTCCACTCATGCATCCTTGGTAGGTGCAGTGTAAAGCAGCTAATATTAGCAAGTCCCACAGGTGTTCCCTGTTAATAGACACGTGAATGTGATTTCTGCCAATTTAAATCCTGCAGTGAACCTGGTGCTCTGAATCCCTGTTTAAGGCTTCAGGCCTCCTTGGTAAGTGCAAATATATTTGCTGGTGTGAATTATCCACCAATGGAGACAGTGCTGATGTTGCAAGCCCACCCCATGGGGCTGGTGTCGGTGGGTGAGTTCTCCTGCACCTGCAGGGATGCTCCTGTGGACAGGGGTTTGCCCTACCAGGCTTCTCTTTAAAAGCTCCCTTATCCCAGCCCTTGCCAGCTGGGATAGGATGTGCAAATAGCAACTGTGTCTTTTTTATGGCAATTAGTATTTTGTTCTAGAGCTGGCTTAGTGAAGACTGAAGAGATGTCCTCAGGTTTGTTCAGGGCTCCTTCAGCTGCAAGAGATTGTTTCAGGTCACTGTTAGCAAATGGAAATCAGTGAGGAGGATGTTGATCTAGTCCCCTTTATCATTCTTTTACAATATATGAAGAAAACTTTGAAACTGTTTGTTTATTTAAAAAGGAAGGGTGAGAATTCATCTTCTTTAAAGACAGAAGTCCTAGTTTTTATCTGTTAATTTTTTTTCTAGCATATATTTAGGAGTTCATAAAAATATGTATTTCAGAGGGAAGAAATCTCATTTAGCAGAATGATTTTCATTTGAGAGTGTGTTAAATTGTGGCTTTACTTGCTGTTAATGTTTGCCTGACATTTGAGTTTAAAATGCTCTTGTTAGAGCACTCTTCCTGCACTGCCTTTAGTGGGTGATAGACCACTGAAGACCACCTCCCTATTGCCCAAGCTTTCAAAGGAGATCTGTGAAATTAGGTTTTACCAGGCTTTAG
Source organism: Fulmarus glacialis (assembly GCF_000690835.1). NCBI lineage: Eukaryota > Metazoa > Chordata > Aves > Procellariiformes > Procellariidae > Fulmarus > Fulmarus glacialis. The sequence goes on from NW_009225554.1 coordinate 8,475, forward strand.
ATCTCAAAAAAAAAAAAAAAAAAAAAAAAGGCAGGAACTTCTGAACATCGTGAAGAAGTCTTTAAAAAACATAAAGGTTGCAAATGTTTTTCTTCCCTCCATCAGTAAAAGTGAGCTTTTTAAATATTGATCTTTTTCTGGACTGTGTTTTCTCTGCCAGCTTCCCATTGTGTTTGATTCTTCTTTTCCCTAAGTTGTACAGCAGACCCTGAAGGGCTCCAGGGACGTGGTTTCTTCAGATCCATTGGTGTAGCATGTTTCTGTGCTTCAAGCAGCCTGATTATGTCCCTCGCTTTCCTAATTCGCTACAAGAGGGCCCTAGCTTATTGCTGGTGATTGTACAGGAGCAGTGGGATTTAAAAGGAGTTTATGTCTCTTCAATTCCCTTAGTTCTGTTGCATTCTTAAAAATTAATTCAGCATGCCTTAAAGAAATAGCCGTCTTCAGAAGTGTGCACACTGGCCGACTCAGGTATACAGGCTAAGAGGTCCAGGTTAAAAAAGATTACGTAGGTTTGCAAGGCGGGCACATGTCCAGTGTGTCAGATCACAGGCTGGAGATGCACCTTTTCTGTTGGACTGAGGGGTCCTCAACACGCTGGTGTGCTCCCTGGCCTGCAGCGCAGGCTGGGAAATGAGGAAAACCCCAAGTCCTTTTTCTAAGGCTGGATCTGAAATGCCTGCTGGCATTTCAGAAGGAAATGAAGGAAGGAAGGAAGCATCGAAGTACTTTTGTTTATTCCTCTGTAGTACTTATTTCTGTCTGATATGAAATTAGATGCAATTCAGGCATTGTGTATGGTGGCTTTAAGGGATCAGTGTGTTTTTAGACTATACTTTTTCATGTACAGACAATGAAGTTGTTATCAGGAGCTGCAGACGGGTGCACAGGACCTGTTCTCATCTCATAATCCAGTCCCTGTTGTTGAAGCATGTGCCTTAACTCCTGCTCTCCTGACTTGCCCGAATACTAGCTGCTGAGCCTCGGTCAGACACACAGCCCTGCGTCAGCTTAATTCCCCTCCTGTAGTTTGAGGCACAGGGACGAGTGCCCCAGCTGGAAGGCACATGACATGTTCCCCATTTTACAGGTGGGGAAACTGAGGCACAGAATGGTTGGGGTTTGGCCACTGTTTATGGCAGAGCTCCTTCTCCCCACGCTGTGCTTTCCCTGTCTCTGTAGGGAAGAAGGGCTGGAGCTAAGACTCTGAACACAGATACTTTTGCCACAGGGATTGGATAATGTGGCAGACTGGATTTGTGCCTGCTGCTTCATGTTCTGAATGTGCGTTTCTGCTAAAGCCTTTCCCTGGCTGCTGGCAGGCTCCTGGCTTCCGAGAGCTCAGTCCCGGTTTTCCTTCAAAAAACAGAGGATCTGGGGGAATTTATGAGAATGCTAACTCCAAGCAGACACGTGGTTTCCAAAATTGAATCTGGCTTTCCACGGCTTTTAGCAGAAGGGTTGATTTGGGTCAAAATTAATGCAAACACTTGCGTAGACCATTTAACGTTTAGTTTATGGACCTGTTAAAGCAGCAGGATAATCCCTTTAGATTACCCGTGTAATTCCTAGTGAATATTTATTTTAAAGTGACTTCAGTGCCCTTAGTCATTAGCAAAGGTTAGTAATGTATCTCACAGCTGCCAGACTCAATACGACAGGGTTTGTCAATGGGAGGGTTTCTCCTTTTGTTTCCTTTTTTTTGTTTGTTTATTTTTTAACATTTCTCCAACTCTTCCCGGCTTAATCCCATGAGCTCCCCTCTAATCACAGGGAAGCATCCGAGCTGCCTTTGCCGTCTTGACTTCCACTTGAGCGAGGCTAAGGAGGGTGCCTAATCCTGGGCTTTTCTCCTGCTGTCTGCCGAGGGTGTTGGGTACCCAGCCTGCGTGGGCTGCCGGGGGGAGGATGGAGTACGCTGCGGGTTCAAGGACACGCTCCCGCTTTAATGTGCGCAGACATGCTCCCGCTCGCTCTCTGATTGGCAAGGTTAACTCGGAGAGGCTGCAGCTTTTTAAACTGATTTGATTAGGCCCACTACTTTATCCCATTCCCTCCCCCACCACTCGGCCCACCACCTCCTGATCCTTTTAACACAGCCCTTGGTCCAATAACCAGCCAGTCTGGGTTTTTTTTTTTTCTTCCCCCCCTTTTTCCAATTTTCGTGTTGAATTTTGACATTTTGTAAAATAGATTATGCAGCCCTACAGGGAAGATCAGGAGGCAGTGTCTTAGTCTCAGGGCTGTGTTTTATTGTGTCTAATTGAGAGGCTGGGATTTGCCTCCTGTTCCTCTCTCTCCCCGGCTCTGCACCTTTCCCAGCTCTCGGCGTGCATGTGTGAGTTGAGGGACAAGAGGCTGAGGGCTCACGTACCCCAGCTCAGATGCTCATTGCCCTCTAATTCCTCCTCTCCCTGCAAAACCAGGGCTGGGGAGAATTATACAGTCAACCCAAAATGACTTAGCATGCCAGGTCCTCTTCTGCTGTGGTATGATGACGTGTTCACTGTTTGCAAAAAGAAACAGGGACGGCGTGGATAGAGAACTGCCTTATCCTGTAGGAGCAAAATAACGGTGTATATTAGTAGCAGACGTTACTGGTTGGGATTACTCTGGGAGAACAGATCACCCATAGCTTCCAACTTACAGGCTGGCTGACAAGCGGGATGGGCTTTAATGCCCGCAGGCATTGGGACAGCAAGGGTTGAGTGGGCACCAGCCCAGCCTTTAAAGAGTATGTGACCCTGTTGCTGTCTTTAGCCGGTGTGCTTTAGCGCTTTGTGTGCTGCCAGTTTTCAATCCTGGGCTCTGCCTCTGGTATGCAGCTTATGTTTGTCATATTAAATACTCCAGGGGAATCTGGAGCCTTGTGTACAGAAGTGCCTCTTGCCAAGTCTCTCTAGTCCTCCTATAAATAAGTAAATAAAGCCTGTAAATTACAGGCTCTCACAAAACCAGAGCACTCCAACTCACAGAATAAAATTACTGCAGAGTGATCAGCACTGCTGAATTTTTGGGAATCCCAGACTGAGATCCGGGGGAAGCCGCATCTCATCTCATTATCGCTTGCCTATTTGTTTCACCAGAACTGATCTAAAGTGGTGTGGGCTAGTTGAGCAGCTCGGTGCTGGCAGGGACCGAATCCAGTGAACAGGACCGACCCTACAGAGTCACCCTGGTGAAACAGCACAGAATATAGACAATCCCCTACATGCAATGTATTAAACCTTGACATACTGCATTACTTAAGAGGTCTCAGGGAAAATTAAAACCCTTTTGACTGGGTTTTGCAATGCAGGGAAAATTTTAGTGACATTTAAAAGGTTTCTCTTGTGTTCCTCTAATGGGATAAATAAAAAAAGGCTTGTTTTAGGCCAGCAAATGGGGGGACAATCCAATTTCCCTGATTCCATCAAGACACTCTTAAAGCATTAGCTCGTGCAGTTTTAAAAAAACCCACAACAGACTGACCCCTCTGCCTGATGGCTTTGAAAAGTGTCCTGATGTGGAGGTATTTATCCTACACAACATGCTTCATCGAGGCACTCCAGCAGCGCTCCTAAATACAGTCCTTTGTTATTAAACTATTTAGGAGGACAGCATGCACAGGAGGAAACACAAACACCAGTTTATTATTTACTGCAGCAATCCACGCTGGGGCTGTGCTCAGAGACTAATGCGTGATGATGTGCTCTTTAAATTTGGTACTTGGAAGAGAAGATGGATGGCATTAACTAGTAACATTTCTGATGAAAGAACGAAACCTAGGCATGCCCTTAACTTTATGTTTTTAAGCATTGTTTGGCTCAAAATAAATAAAGATTTCCCCCATGGAACGTTATATTTGCAGTTTGTTTCCGTCAGTCAGAAAGATTAATGTATCAACACTTACTTCGGAGGAGGCTCTGGGGATTGATAATGGGAGATATGAAGCCTTTCACCTCGAGGTCACTGGTTCAGCTCTGCCCCACATCGGTCGCCGCCACCAGTACCTGCCATCTGCTCCTCCCCAGTCATCCACCCAGTGCGAAATGGGCTGGTCCCAGTTCTGGGCGCTGGGGACAGATGTCTGGGTCCCGGCGGGCTCCCTGGGCTGCTTTAGTAGGAGATGGGACGGACCTGCTCAGCTCAGCCCAGCCCCAGAGGTGACGGCAGCCCCAGCCTTCGGCTCGGACTGAGCACCACCGGGGAACTTGACCTTCTGCCGCGCTTGTACGACCCATGAATGGTGAACCTGTTATTCTTGCCCTGTGCAGAATAACTCATTCAAAATGCAGGACATCCCTGAACATAAATCTGTCTGTTACAAAGCTGGCCATGGTTTTCTCTGGTTGCCTCGAGATCCTGCTAAAAATCTATTATACAACACAAGGAGGGAGCAAGTGCTGCCTCTAGACTTTGAAAGAGCCCTTTAAAGTGAAGATCAATTTTGCATCTCACTAAATAAGTAATGACAGACCAAACTGCAAGTACTTAGTTCAGCTTTATTTTAATAGCACTGTGGCTGCACTGAGAAATCCCAGTTACTGATACAGTTGGATGTCTTGAGCCAGTTTTCTCCAGACATTTTTCCTTTTTTTCTTTAGTATTGGCACTTTATTAATAGCGCTTTGGAAACCTGACTCTCTGTGAATAAGCAGTACCAATAAACCTTTTCCCTCTCTATTTATTTCTCCTTTCTTCCATCAGGGAACAGTCCCAATGATCGTAGGCTGAGGGGAGTTTTCAGAGTCTAACGTGTAGTTGTACTTGGTGGTGGATGATCAAATGAAAGAGCAGCTTCATGCCTTATAAAATAAAAAATGGTAAATCAGCTACTAATACAATTCAAGGAGGCTGCTAAAAGGCTGTTGGATGTCACAAAAACAGCAACCCTTTGAGGTGATGAGACGGGAGCTTCTTAAGTCAACACGTGCAGTCGGCTCTCTCTGGCAGTGGTCCACTTCCAGGCAGGATCCAGGCTCTGATGCCTTCCCCCTCTGGCAGACGGCTGTGAGTGTGCGAACGTCCTCTCTAATTCCAGATTAGCCACAAAGAGGAGTCGTCATGCTTAAGAAACAGCCGTGCTTGGGAAGGAAAGGCTGTCTGGAGGCTTCAGGGCACAGCACTACCCTGAGATGCTTTGAAATATCTGAGAGGGTCCCTGGCATTGGGTTTGTTCTAAAAGAGCAGAAAAAAAAAGAGAAGTGCCTTTCAAACTGAGGGCCATGGGCCGCTGTAACTCGGCTCCCCTGCTACCCCACGTTTCCCCAAGCTTGGCTTAATAAATCCAGATATCATTTAATGAGTTCAGAGGATGGTTCAGACCATCTCAACATGGAAAGTTTTGATTTTGCACACCGAGCTGAGGAAGGTTATGAGACCAAAACAGAGTCGCCGGAGTCTTTATCCTCACTCACTTAAAAGAGAAGAAGATCCCTAGGCTGTTCGCAGTGCCTCTGCTCCTCCCGTGGCACATTGCCATGTGCGACGTGGCTGTGCTTTTATTGCAACCCTGCCTGCAGTCATCACGATACCGCAACCCCCCTGCCAGTGCTCCAGCTGCTACTGCAGGGTTCTTGGGCATTTCAGCTGACCCAGCCTTTGCCCAAATCAGCAGAAATCAAACTGTGGGTTCAGACAGGGCACTGCTTTAGCCCACACAGGGGTGGTTTCCCTGCCCTCTTTGGGATTTCTTTCTCTCTCATGGCCACTCAGTTGATGGCTTTAAAAGGACAATTTATACAAAGAGGACGTCCTGAAATGCAGAGTGGCAGCTCTGAGTCCATTATAGTTGACAATTAAAAGTGCAACATCTTCTTGGCCACCCAGGGTGTGGGTTCAAGCCTGCGTAGGAAAAGAGGGTATTTCCAAAGTCCTGGATTTCTTTAAATAAATATAAGCCACCCTTTGCCTTGAAGTCAGAAAGGGCTCAGGTGAACCGAGCAGTGGCAGCAACACTCTCGGCTCCCGCTGTCTCCCCTCCAACCTGCTAAATTTAGCAGCCTAATCAAGCTTCCTTCTCTCTCGTTAATCAGGTGGAGCAAGTGGCTTGTTGACTTGCTGGTTGGCGTTGGATCCGATCCTGCTCGCAGCATTTCCAGCCCCTCGGTAGTGACCGGGGGAGCCATATGCGGGGGAGCAGCGTGTCTTATAGGCCGCCGCGGCAGCGCTTCCACTTAATCTCTCTGCTCCCATCCACACGTGCTGTCCTGATATCCGACAGCCGGTCCCATGCGGGCACGGTGCCAGCAGCGACTTTACAGGCTTTGTGGCAGAGATTATTTAAAGGAGATTAACCCTTCTAAACCCCTTAGATTTTAATTATTTCTGTATGTATTTATAAAACCTGCAGTCTGCTAGTTCCAGGGCACAACTGCCCCAGTCCCCATCCTTAACCTGGATTCGTGAATATGCAATGCAGCCATATTACAGGACAGGGGCTGGACTGGACAGGGGTCATTTGACTTATTTATTTATTGCCGTTCTGGAACAGTTCACATCTGGGATGAAAATGAAACATTATGGTTTCAAATTGTAAAAGGAGCTAATAATTCGAATGACTTTAAAATACTAGCACGAACGCTGCATTAATTGAATTGTTTGAGTCGATGCGGCATCTCTCACTAATTGTTTCGGTTAAGGCAGCTCTGTCATTAATGCATACTGTTGCCTTCCCACTGCCCATGTTGTGAACGCGGAGCACCCTGCTTCTCTCTGACGACAGGGCTCCCTGTAGGCTTGATGTATTGGCAGCTAGAAGAAGGAAGGCCTGTTCTTTCAGTCAGTCTCTTAGCAAATTTTTTATGTGCATATTAATGCTGTGAAATGATGAAGTCCGGAAAACTGTCATTGCTAACAGGTACTGTTAAAAGGAGGAAAAAAAAAAAAGGTGTGCACCTCCATGCTTTCATGGTTTCTCTCCTATTTGTCATGTTAGTTAGTGCTGGGCTAATTAGGTTTTTTTAGCGTTAAGGAGTGATGGAGCGAATGTTTCTGCTCTGCATGTGAGCTGTAAAATCCAAATGAAACTGGAAATATCTTATTTCTGTTTCACAGAGCAACCTGGCTAATCTCAGGTGATACACACCTTGCAGAGGTGGGAAGAACAGTTGGTAAGCCGTTGCCACTGAGACCGTTGGATCAGAGTTACTCCAGAGGCCACTTCTCAATATGGGTTACAGTCCTGGCATGAGTGCTGTAGCTCTATTTCTGTATATTCTAGGATGGCTGCTGAAAAAATGACAATATTTAAATGTGTATCTGCCTGCTTTGTAAATGCAAGCATAAAAGGTGGCTGTTAGAAGGAAACAAAGCCCACAGCATTATGGACCCCAATGATCTGAGGAAAAAACAGGACATTTTGAATACATTTCTTAAAATCAGATGATTTTTATTTATTCTTGTCTCCCGAGCAAGGAAATAAATGCAGACAGTGCCAAGAAGTCCATAAATAAATTTTGTTCTTGGAGAATGTCTTTAATATGCACACAGTCCTGCTTCTGTAGTAGTGAACATTTGACCAGTAGCAATTAATTTCTTATCACAGTCTTTCTATGAGGTAAGAAAACATTAGTGTCTCCATTAGGAGGTGGAGAACCGGAGCTTTCTGAGAGCAAATGACGAGCCCGGCTTCTCTCCCCTGCCCCGCGGCTTGCCAAGAGCTGCTGGAGGGAGAGGGCATTGCAGCAATGCCTCTCCTGCAATGTGGCTGGATGCTCCTCTCCAGGCAGATCTGTCCTCCTAATCAACTGATAGACTCAGAAAACGTTCAATATCTGTATATTTCAGAATAAATATCGTTAAGCTAATGAATTTTCAACCGCTTATTATGAAGCACATAGTATTTCCTTTAATGGCACATGGGAAAATAAATTAAAAAAAAAAAATAAAAGGTCCCCAATATAAATCTCTTCTGTCTAGAAAGGATGAAAAGAGGGCTTCTTAGAAAACCAACCTTATGGAAAATAACGTATGATCCCATCGCATGTAGATGATTAGGCAAAACGTCCCAAAGGTTAACATATCTTTTCTCATTCAAACGGGTAGGATCTCGAGCTGAAAGTGCCGGACCTGTGCGTTCAGCCCCGTGCCCCGGGGAGGGGGAGCGGGGAAGCAAAGGGTTAAATTTTGGGGCTGTAGAAGCAGATTGTGTTTTCCTTCTATGATGTGGGCTGACAAGACATCAGTATTCTATTCATCTGTTGGGAATTAGGCTGTTAATCCAATCAATGACTCTTGAGCGAGCTGCAGCCTGCCTCCCCACTGGGGAACAATCGGATCAGACGGGAGATTGTTTAAGAGCACAGCGCGGTCCCGGTGTCAGGTGGAATTTCCAAGCGTTCCCTAGTGAATTGGGGATGGGAAAGCTGTCTCAGCCCATTTATCCTGCCCCTTAAATAACCAGGTATCTGCCTCAGCCACGCTAAAGTGATAAAGCAGTGCAAGAGCTACTAACTTTTACGCGGGGAGGGGGCGGGGAAGCACCCTGAGAAGAGAGATTTTAGCATCTTGCCCTTAGCAATATTGTCCTGGTTGCAGCCTGGGATTGCATTTGCATAGTTTTGTGGGAGGCTGGCTCAGCTGCAGCGCTGTGACACTTGTTACAGCTCTGGCTCTTTCCAAACACATTTTTGATCCCTGAGCTGAGGAAGCCCGGAGCTTCCCGACAGCCTTTATATTGTACCAACACACTTGTTTGATGACCAGAAAGATACCTGATGCTGGAAGTAACAAGCAGTAGCAAATATTCTTTGGAGCAACCTATAAATACATACGTACAAGTACATGGCTGTGCTCAGAGTGCCAGCAGCAAATGGGGGTAAAAATGCTCAATAGGAAAACAACCTGGAGAGTTTCAGAGCTGCTGTGTAGATTCAGAAATCAGTTTATTCTGCAGTTAAAGACAGCCGTGTCTGTGGTGGGATATTGAGAGTCTGTATCTGTGCCAGCGGCACTACATGCTGATGATAGTAGACGTGATAAATCCCATTGAAATTGCACTTGGAAATTTAGGTACACCACCAGTTAGAAACTAGGGCGATGAGGGATTAGTGGAACCCTGGCATGCTGAACTCCTCGGGCCGGTGGCGTTTGGGTGCATTAGCAGATGCAGGCTTCAGGAGGGAGCAGTCCCTGGGCATCATATTCTTTCTGAGCTTTCTTAGATCTGGTTTTAACAGCAGCTTTGCAAGTGGAGAGCTCCTCCAAATTAGTGCACCTAAATGAACCACGAGTATGAGCTCAGGCAGTGAATATGAATAGGGAGGTCCCCAGACAAAAAGATCCCCAGCTCAGAGGCTTGGCTTTAAAGGGCTTTAACATCCCTCTTCCCTTGATCATAATTTTGAATCAAACAAAAGCTAATGCAATTTTCTTTTCCTTTCAGTAGGAGATTGTGCTGTAAGGGTCCATGCCATTAGAAATGTAATAATTGCTTCTCTATGCAGATCTAATTTATCTGTGAGGCACTTAGAAGATAGGCCAAATGATAGCCTGGCGGTAGGCTCTGGAGAAAGGCCCAAGAGGTGATGATAAAGATCTGTCTAGCACCTTCCATCCTTATGGATACTGCCCGGCACAGTGCAGGAAGAAGTCTGAATGGAAGGAAGGGGGCAGAGGAGAGAGTTCTTGGAGAGGGACAGCTCGGTAAGAGAGGGGTCCCTGCCAAGCCTACCCACATGCAAGGGAGGTGGAAGAGTTAATTGGGGAACCAAACTTATGGGATATCCAAGCTCTGCGCTTGTTAGCTTGGGCTATTTGCAATCCCCAAATAAAAGCTGCTCGTGACCAGTGCATGGATTTTGGTTTTGCTTCTGCGGGAGGTTGCTCTGTATCCTTTGTCCCACGGCATTGGTTCTTGGGGAGTGCCTGAGCTGCCTTCGAGCTGGTACCAAGGAGGCACATCATGATGTCTCACAACAGCCTACACTTAACGTTAACAACCGTAACCTCACAAGCACTTCACAAACACCAGCTAACTAATTATCCTCCTATGGGACACCCAGTCTAAAATAGCAGGTGAAGGTGAGCCATCACAAGTATATTTTGCTTTAGCGAAATCAAAAGCTGAAAAATGGGGAGAACACATAAAGGTCTGCTTCATTTTCCTAGGGTCGGAGCTATTTGGGATTCTAGATGTTCTGGCACAAAGCTGTTAGATGGTCTTGTTTCTCAAATTGTGCTGCTTCTGGTATTGCTTTAAGGCTCAGGAGGCAATTAAAAGCAAAAGTCTAGGTGCATGTGGGTGCACACTGGTCTAAGGTAGGGATTTTAAAAGAAGAGGATCAAATTTCAAACTAAACCATTGCTTTTCTATGCCAGCATTTGCACACACACAGATCCACTCGTCTATCTGCTTCGGTTGGACAACCATTCATTTTACGTGTATTAATGAACGTGTCCAAATCCAGGCTGCTGTGTGGAAAAGCAGCATGTAAATGAAAATAAAGGCTGTCTTGGGGCCATCCACGGAGTTGTCTGGTGGAGTTCAGACTGGTTATATTAGCTTGCATTGCCTGGTTTTACGTATTGGTGGGTATTAGCATGTAAATACTGGTATGCTTTTAGTCTCACCCTCAGTCATCTTGGGGATAAAATTTCAGAGAGAGAAAAAGAAGATGAGGTTAAAGTAAATTGTTGGGAAGTTGAAGTCTAAAGTGGAAACAAATGAGAAATAAAACCCTTTTTAAAAATGGAGGGAAGTATTTTCTTGCTATTTTTCATCTCCCTGGCTTGAGTGAGTGTGTGTCCTGAGGCTGCAGAGATTTATATTCACAGCTCCTAAGCACCGGTGCTTGTTCAGAAGCTGTATTATTCTAGCCCTTTTTATTCACTCACCTTCTAAAGACGTAGCGTAAATATTTATCTTCTCTCCGGCCCATCCATGCTGCCCAGGACCCAGTGCTGTAAAACACTCTTATCACCTCATCGGTCTTATCTCCTGCGATCCCTGCCAACATTTGGAGTCTGTCAATGGGAACAAGTGTGCACCTTAAAAGGTGCCACAAATGAACAGAAAGGAGAGGTGACGTGGGGGAAAGAATACCTTAAAATAAAAAGGGCATGTGCAATACCTCGAAAGGGAGAGGTTAGGGTGCATGTTTTCTGCTGTGCTTTTCATGCTCATGGTGTCTGCGCTTGGAAATGCGATTGAAGGTACGGATGAGGTCTCCTCCACTCGAGGAGGTATGGGGGTCCTGTGCAGACCCTCGCAGCTGGTGTGGAGGGCTGTCCAGCCCCAGCTCCATCACCGATATGGGATCTAGCTGGACCAAAGTTCACCCAGGTAACCAGCATGGTTTTGTTTTTCCTTTTTCTGTACTTGTGCTAAATAAAACATGTCAGGTGGAGGAAGAGACGGTGCCTCCCTTAGGGCCACCCTCCTGCTCACAGAGGTTTCTCTACGCAGCTTGGAGAGCAAGTCAGGCAGGTCTGGAAGATCAATGTTTATATAACACTGTTTTAAAAACTGTCCTGTGAAACCGGCGCAAACACTTGCATGTCAAGGTCTGCTTGCCATGGTGGGGCAGCGGGAATCGTGTTTTATAGCATGTGCAGCATCTCAGCAGGGCTCAGCCAAGCTGTTGCCATGTCTCTGCCCCTCAGTCCAGAAACATTATGTTAGGTTAAGCAGGGTACAGAAATTCCCAAGGAATGAACATGGGACGGCAACACCGATATAATCCTATCACTTATAAGACAAAATTGATGTGCAGTAGCCATAGTACCACTTAAGGGATAAAACAGTTGGTCCATCTGCGCTCGGTCCATCTTCTCTCATTTCTCTTGCTTAAATTTCTCAGGAGCAGAACACAATCCTGTTATCCAATAAGTTACCCACTGGTAGTTGGATTTTCATTGCGTGACATCTGTCGCAGACCATGGACATAGGAGGTACTGGTGATTTTGTAGCATCTTTGTTGTGATGGTTTTGTTAGACGTGAACATTTGGTTTTGGTTTTGAAGTCTTTGGAAATGCTCTCGTCTCCCTTGAAGGCCTTGCAGCTCAGCTGTCATCCTGCCGTGGCCAGATGTGCCAGGGGTGCACCAGGGGTGCACCAGGGATGGCACGCGGCGTTAGGAGGCAAGAGGAAATCTTGGAATTGATCTGTTGTTGGTCAGTAACTTGCTTGTGTGGGACTGAGCGCTCCTACATTGAGTGTGTAATGGTCTTTCCTTCCTTTCTGGTCTTCTGTCTGCCTATATGGGTTCTGCCATTTCCGTGAGCTCCTCCTTTTTATAGACAGGGTATTGCTAAAAGGGCTCTGGGACAGGTACGTGCCAGTGCCTTGCAAGCCAAAAGCAAAGCTGTACAGAAACACTACGTATTACTGCTTTGAGCCTGGCCTTTTTCCCCATTCGTGTTGAAGTTCACTGAATCAGAACACTGATTGCCTCGGTTTTAACCTGTCGCATTGACATTATTCCAGCTGATGCGTGATGTGAAAAGGACATTCCAACTGCTTGGCAACGTTTCTGTAATCTGAAAGCTAAATTGGAGAGAGAAGAAGTAAACAATCATGACAAACATCCCCCTCCAACTCGGTGCTTTGTACAAAATAAACCAACAAAAATCCTGATGGGTTTCAGTGAAGAAAAATTAGCTGCCCCCGCTTGCGAGGCAGATGAGCGAAACGGTCCATCTGATCACCGCCGGCATCTCTGCGTTCATTCTGGCTGCAGAGGATGCGCTCCTGGCTGCGATGTGGCGATCTGGTGCCAGGGATCCAGGCTGGGCTGGTGACATTTGCCGGTGCCCTGGGCAGGGTGCAGCGGGGTGAGGACAGAGGCTGTGGCAGGCTGTCCCTGTCCGCTCGCTGTTTGGGGTCATTCCTCCCAACAAAGGCATATCCTGGGAGAAGGACACACCGCACCTTCCCTAGGATGCTCCAGAAAACACTGCTTTCTGTCCCACGTTGGGAAATATCCCTTGCCTGAAGGCCAGCTACAATTCATCTTAAGATCACATCTTGTTTTGTTGTAAAACAAACATTTCCAGCACCTGGTAGGTGATATTCCTCTCACGTAATTTCCGCAGTGGGAGCTGTAATCCTTACTTTCATGGACCATCTTTGATTAGTTTCCAGGTGTGACCATTTTGTGCTAAAGGCTCAGAGTTGCCATACCTGGAGCTGTGCGCAGAGCAGCCGGGCACGTCGGGCTCCGATTAGCCACAGTGCTTCGAAAAGCCAAGTCAAAGAGGGATTGAGATAAGCAGCCTCCCGAGGGCATTTCAAGGCCCTTAGTGAGTGACCACACGAGAGCTTTTTCCATTTACCTGGATTAAAATTTGTCACAGAGAAAGTACAAGCAAATAGCGTAGCATCTGAGAAGTATAACAAATAGCATTTGGCCAGCCGTCAGGCTCAAAGGGAAAAAAAAAATCCACAGCGTAAATAAAGTGTAAACAATGTTTGCATAACATTGGATTAATAGTTCTTTTTAAAAACCACACTGGGCTTAAAGAGATGCATTTCGTATGCCGGGACTTGCGCTCCCTTCTTAGCCCAATAAATGCCAGAAAGTACATCTAAGAGAAATAAAAAGCCTCGTTAGCCCAAAGCCTACTGCTGAAGCAGCAGTGCTTTACGCAGGCCTTTGGAAGAGGAACAAATGGCTGTAGTATTCCTGGAGCAGTCCTATGTATTTTATAAGGAGTTTTGCAGCAAAGCGTTCCCATGGAAAGGGATTTCTGCTGCACATCTCCAATCCCATTCACCTGCGGGTTTTGTCGGCTAGAATTTTGAAGGCGGCGATGCAGAGGGGAGCTGGCTTCCCATCCCCCAGCACACACACAACCCGCATATTTGAAAGCCTGCCTTTCCAATAACTCATTCGTAGCGCTCCCGCCTCTTCTTCCCCAGCCTTGCTCCGTATTTTGCTGAAGACAGTGCCGGCCCTGTCACTCCTCCGAGCAGGCATATGCTTAAGGACCACTCAGGGGCTCTGGATCAGATCGGTTACCTTATTAGCGTGGAATAATCAATGGATGCCGTCCTTGATTCCTTCAGTTGTTTGGTTTGCGGTATCTTCTAATGACACCCGTTTGCATTACGCTCCCCACAATTTGGGCAGAAGTAGGCTCCCAAAATGAGGCGCCTCCAAATGTTGGCGTGAGTGGCGCGAATGGGGCATAGCGGCACGTGGAAGGAAAAATCTCACCCCCCACATTTTCCCCAGCAAAGACGTGAAATGGATGTTTAGGCAGCAGATGCCTGTTACGTCTGGCTTTTCTCTCTTTTGTCCCTGTTGTTCCTGCGGTCGTTGTCTTGGTGCGGTGTCCCAGAGCAAAGCATGGCACCTTCTCTCCTGAAACAAAAGTCATTCCTAGTTCCTCGGCAGAATGGGGTTAATATCGAACAGAATAAGAGGCTGGGAAACTAGAAGTCCCCAAACAGCAACGGGTGGGATTTCTACCTGTTTTCCTGTTCTTCTTTTCCCTTTCCCTGCTCCAGAATCCATGGCAGGCTGTAGAATTTGCACCTTAATCCCAAAGATGATGGTAATTAAAAACTTAAGTCTCCATAAACAGATGCAAATAAATTAAGAAGGCAAAGAACTGAATTAGAGGCTAATCCCAGTGGGGTAGTGAAAGCAAAGGGGCCAGTAATTCTTTCCTTCTGTTATTTCACCTGTTCTTGTGGCAGGACGAGGCTGCGGCACGGTGCGGTGCCTGCGTTTGCACTGCTGGACATGCCGCGTGAGCACCGACCGCTCACCGGCAAAACCCTGCCGGTGCTTGCCAAGCCTGGGAGCAGGACGCGCTTCCCAAAGCATTGCAGCTGATGCAGTGGCGTACGTGTTAGCTTGAAGAGGGAGCTGTGTGCCGACGTCTTCAAATCACGCCGTTTGCTTTGCCCTTGCACTGCAGGTGTTTCACAAGGATGAGTTTTGGCAACCGGCTCTCATTCCCGAGCATTGTGCGTAGCCCTTTCCTCATCCTTGTACGGCAGGGACACCAGCAGCCCTACAGAAATTATTCGGGCTTTGGGCCCACCTTTGTCCAAACCTGAATTCTGAAGAGCGAGGACCTAAGATTAATTCACTTGGAGGAAAAGTGGGGTTTTCCCCTGTGTGCTCCCTTACGCTGAAGAGTGCAGCGCGCTGAGCTGTGCCAGCGTCCCGGTGCTTTACCCTTCTCTCAAGTAGCTGGCCAAGGCTGGGCTTGCACAGAACCATCTTGCACTAAAGCATCAGGATTAGTGAGGGTCCCAAAGTAAGGCCATAGGACTGAAATCCTGTTTTTTTTACAGGCTGGAAGTGATAACGCTATGAACTGAATTATACTCATGTCATGACGTGATCCACGCATTCTTATGCGTGGATAGGTATTGATTATCCATCAATATGGATTGATGGTGGATGATGATTCAAAGCCCGGCTGCCAGGTAGCTGGGTGTCCTGGGCTATTTATCTAGTCAGTTAAAATATTGCTGTGATTCAGCTTATTTATTTAAAATGGGATTTACTTGTATCCCCACGATGTTACCTATACCTCTAAAATCAAGTCTCTCTCTTTTTCAGGACGGGGAAGGCCAGACTGCACTGCATTATGGTAAGCTGCCTTTCAGCTTGGTTGTTCCCTCTTAAAAGGATGGATTTGCAGCTGGAGGAAATGGTCTACGTACAGAAAGCAAATTTCAGGAGAAATATGAGCAGGGAAGCTGGATTTGATTAATCAGCGCTACCTCCACCAGCAAATCCAGCATGGTATGAATAGGAGCCCTGGGAGAAGCAGCAAGGAAGACTGCTGTCTTCCCTTTGTTCTCCTCTGCAAATTTCACCTTAAAGCCTTCCTTTCCCCCCAGTTAACGATGCACTTTCTGCAGAGTTTGTCCTGTGTGCCTGTGTGTCTCCAGGACGCAGTTGTGCTACCTCCAGAGCCAGGAGTGGCTCTGGTGAGGGGATGCAAAGTCCCTTAGCCATCGGGGGGTTGAGAGGAGGGTCTGTAGTGGCTTTAACAGGTTACGCAGGTGAGGCGAAGGGGACGAGCAAGATGGCCTTCGCCTCCACATATCCTGGTGACAAACCTGTTTGATCGCAGCTGAAAGAGCAGCAGCTTTTCTACTACCAAAACCAGCAGAGCGAAGTTACAGTTTGTGTCCCTTCTACAATTACATGCTAATTAGACACGTGATTTTATGGCAATCTTTTTAATTGAAAGATTGTTCTATCTCCAAATGAGAAAAGTAGAGACTAAAGTGACACATGCAGTGCTGATGTGTGGGGAATAGGAAAAAAGTATCGATTTAATCTGTATCATAATTTTTTCCAAAATTAAGACATACCCAGTTATTATTTTATACTCTCTCGATGCCTGTCACTGCGTAATTAAGAGCATACTTGTCATTCTGAAGTGTTTGTGTCTTTTTCCCTCTTATGATCTCTCCACAAGGACATTAGCAGGATGGCAAAATTGCTTTGCAGCCCATCAGTCCAAGGCACAGCATTTGGATCTGGATCTAAACTACCAGATTCCAGGGCCCCTGAACCGAGACTGTAATTACAATAATGTATGATTTCTCCCCCTGTGATCTTTCCTGTAGGATACTTTCCTTTTCAAATTCTTATCATTCTGACTGAGGTAGCAGATCTGTTGCTTAGTGCTGCAGTGTCTGCAGAACGACAGCATTCAATGCCATGTTGCCTCTTTCTCTGACCAGCTCATTCCACATTTTGGGCTTTCCCTTTCCCGGGGAGATGCTCTCCCCTGCTCCCAACTCCAGCACCGACATCTGCCTACCGAGGGGTACACAGTGGATTACAGCAGGTTGCGCAAAAGCATAGCATGTGTGTAAGTTATCCAAGAGCAGCTGCTTCAGGCAAGTCCAATATGTGAAAGTAAAGGATGGATGCATCACCTCAATGTAAATTATTTGCAGGTGGATCCCTCTGGCTGGTGGCTGAAGCTGGTTGTTTAACACAAGCAAACAAACATAATTGATTTAATTAATTTCAGAAATGGTTTCTCTGATCCAGATGTTTCAATAATGACAGTTTACCAGGGTTTTTCTCCTGTCTGTTTTAAGTGTTAAATTTTTTTCTTCCCCTCGCGTATTATCGCAGCTCCCCTCCCTATAAGTCATCTTTGGGGAAGCCTCTCTGGGTCACTGGCACACAGGTCCGCCGTGCCCGCGGGTGCCCCGCTGTCCCTGGCTGACCATCGCTGCACCCAGGCTGTCCCTTACTTAGCTGATCTGGTCATAAATCACCCCGATCTTGAAAACAGCTTGTTAAATGAATGAATGGTTTTGATTCAAGTGGCTATTTGCCTGAAACTAGAACTCAACTCGATGAAAAACTCACGATCTTGGTAAGCACCTTGTAACCGAGCCGTTAATTGCAGCAGAGAGGCATGAGAGCTCGTCTGAAAACTGTTTCTGGCGGTGCTGAGCAGAGGGGTGCCTTAACAAGACCTTCCCTTTTGTTAGAGGCTGTTCAGGGAAGGGTTAAATCCCATGAGGAAGCCCAGCGAGACAGCCACTGCTTTTAGGGTGTCTCCATCCCTTTTTATGAGCCGGCGTGGCCTGACAGCTGTCCTTGTGGTGACAGCTCTCCTGATTACAGCCGGTGTCAAACTGCATCCTGCGGCAGGTTGTAAATCCTGCCTCCTTCCGATCGGCGCCGACCCCGGGTTTAATCGGAGGTTAAGTGGAGGCCAGCCGGCAGCGCAGTCCGAAGGCACCGGCTCACCGGTGGGACCCACCGCCGGACCAGCTCTCCGCCGGGCACCGCGGCTAGAGGCAGTGGTCGCTTCAGTGTTGATCGGTATGAGCACGGTCTCCCCGCTAAATGGCCCGTTAGTCTTCGGCTCCTCTCCATCCATCCATCCACCCACCCGCTGGGAATACTAAAATCATTGCCGCTGCCTCTCCCAGAGGAAATCAAGGCTTCTCCGAGCACTTGTGGCCACGTGGCCACGGAGTGGGCAGGCTCTGTATC
>NW_009225554.1:26700-30382 GCF_000690835.1 Fulmarus glacialis
GGCCCAGGGGGTGACACGGGCTTTACCCGCTGGTGGCACCGGACAAGGAAGCCACCTTTCCCCATGCGGGCACCAGCTCCCCATCCCCAGGAGCTGCGGCCACAGCTTCCTTGGCAGCCCTGGAAGTCTGCTTTCTGCAGGGGTGCTCTGCAGTCACCCCGGGATGTGTCCCCCCGCCCTTCAGCTCAGCCTCACCCCCACCCCCACCTGCTTCCTCATCAATCCCTTCCCCCCTTTTTTCCCCTTTTTTTATGTTTTTCAGTATAAGCTTGAATCACATGTCAAATTTATTTTAATTAAACATTGCTGCTTGTCCCTTTGGGTCAGTAGAAAACTGCAGAGTAATGCAAAAGACACTCTTTACTACATTTAACAGCAAAAAAGAGTTAGTCGGTTACATTGTAAAAGCACCTGAAATATAATTAAAACCAGTCGCTACCAATGCGAGAGGAAGCTGCCGGCTTTGCGGTCTCGTAAGGCAGGTCGGGGCTGAGGCAGTTTTCGGTTTTACTAGGATCTGCGTTGCACGGGCTTGAAGGAAAATCCAGGGACTGGGACTTCGGCTGATATCAGCCAAGCCCAGCTCTTCAGTGTTAAGAGTTTTCCTGGTTTTCCTGGTTCTTTTTTATTAACATCCTTAGGCAAGGTTGGAGAGCGTGCTGAAAGCTGCCAGGCTGTCCTCGGGACAGGGAAGAGCTCAGGTCAAACTTGATTCTGTCTTGGCAGAGTAAATCGGAGTTGAAAAAATAGTTGCTAGCGGACATATGGGTTAGAAATAACAGTAGTGTGCTGTTACTGGCTGTCCGTGGGCACAGGCACGTACCCCGGGAGCTGGGGCTCAGGGAAAGTCCAGCCAGCAGCTAAAAACCATCCAAATTTTCTGCAAGGACAAATGATGGATGAAAGCAGGGAGCGAAGCGGTAATGACGATGTCCTGCCTGGGACGTGTGGCCTATGGAGCCCTGGGAGGTTCAGGAGGCAGGTGAGGGGCAGGGGTTTATAAATGTGTTATAAATTATAAATACATTATAAATTCTGGGTACAAAAGCAGGCAGGGAAGGCTTTCCCAGGCGGCGGTTTGGGGCTCTCTGTGGTGCCGCAGTAGCCCTTCCCAGGGTCTGTCTCCAGTCCTGGACGTGAAGGAGCGTTAGCCAAACTGCGCCCATGCACCCTGTGCATCATCCCGGGTGATGCCCTGCAAACCGCCCGGGCTCTGGGGCCGTGGTTGCACCAGTAACACCCACTCAGGACTTCTGGCTTTTCATTGCTTTCCCTCTGTCTTTTCTCTTTCCTTTGCACTATTAAATCCAAAGGCAAGTAATACATTG
This sequence comes from Fulmarus glacialis, assembly GCF_000690835.1. Lineage (NCBI taxonomy): Eukaryota > Metazoa > Chordata > Aves > Procellariiformes > Procellariidae > Fulmarus > Fulmarus glacialis. Next base: position 28,029 of record NW_009225554.1, read on the forward strand.
AATACTGACCACTGCCCCGAAAAATGATCTGCTCCACCTGGCCAGGTGCTGAGACGGCGTTTCCTGCTTCTGGCACACGCGTGGGAAGTCGCCAGCTACAGAAACGCCCATCACCGCTGCCTCGGGTCGGGATCCCCAGACTAACCCTTCCCTTTCTCCCTCCAGCTGCCGCCTGCGAGTTTTTGGACATCGTGGAGCTGCTGCTGAAGTCGGGTGCCGACCCCACGCTCCGGGACCAGGAGGGCTGCCTGCCGGAGGAGGTGACAGACTGTAAAGCCATCACTTCGGCTCTACAGCAACACACCGCCGGCAAGACCTAACCCCGCGGCGACGCGCGGCGGGGAGGACAGAGACGCTCTGCAATAACCCCCCATCTCTTCCCCCGCTGTCCTCCGAAATGCCTTGGGGGTTCGAAGGGGAGCTTTTAGAGCACGGGGTCTGGGTGGGCTCTCCAGCACGAGGGCTGGCTGGCCGAGCGCGTATCCTGGGCAGGATGGGATCAGGGTTTTGCATGCTCTGACATTTATCAGTATTTGGGGGGAGGGAGTGAGGGAGGAGAGCGAGGGTCTGGAGAAGGCCCTAAGTATCATTTTAACGTATTAAACACAAGTCCTTCATCGGAGGTCTCACCAGAGCAGCCTGTGCTGACTGGTCGGCTCCTCCGTGGGGAGGGCTGCTGGGCCAGGTGAGATGCTCATCTCTCCCGTTCGGGTTGAGTTTTGGTTTATTTTTCCCCCCCCTGGGTCCAAACAAAGTATTATAAATAAAAGAAAAGCACAGTGTTGGGATGCAGCCTCTGCACGTTTGTCTTGCGGGGAGTGACTTGATTCCTTGGCAACAATAAGGATGGGAGGCAGCACAGAGCTGCTGTAGCCCTCGGAAAGCTCTGCTCGAGCTCTCGTCCTGGGGAGAGTGGGCTACAAAAGCCGGTGGGGTCGTACAGCAGTCTGTCCGTCCCTCTAGTTCTCCCCTAACATACCTAAGACAAGTGCTTTATGGCTAACCAACCTCTCCAAGCTGAGAGGACTTTTACCGTGTCACAGAACCGCTTTGCTGAATTAAACAGCATTAAAACCCTACCTCCATCAGCAGCACCAGGTCCTCCTGTCGCGTGCCGGTCCCCGGGGTGGCTCGTTTTGGTTTTGTAGGAGCCAGGCACGGACATAAACCTGCACTCACCCCGCCACCCCCATGGGCCTGTCTTGGACACTTCATGGTCCTCTCAGCTGGCCAAATAACCCAGAACGATGGGAAATTTGGGGCGATACCTCAGGTGCCGGAGTGAGGTGGGATGGGTGCGGGGCTTTCTGCATCCTCATCGGGATCCCCGCTGGGGTGTGCCGCGGGGTCGGCCGTGGTCCAGGGGAGCTGCCCGGACTGGGTTTGTGCTTTGGGCTAAATCCCAGCTGGGAGGGAGGCTGCTGCGTTGGGCGGGTGTAGCTTCCCTGCGGGGCATTGCCATGCCGCTTGCTTTTCCTCGGACAAGATTTACAGCCTGCGGGGAGTGTAGGAAATCTCCGTCGCTGTGACGGAAAGCTACTTGCCATCGAGTCCTTTCTGCAGCACATCCAGCCTCAGGAAAATAAATGGGAACGTTCCCTCCGTTAAGGACTGGCTGGGCAGGAGGGACGCATGGGTTTTGGCCCTTCATGGTGGCTGCCGGCTCCTGCCAGCTTTTGCTAATGCTGACGAAGTTTGCTGCGCTGGCTTGACCCCCGCCAGCAGCCGAAGCACCACCGCGGCGTGACTCACCCACGCAAGGCACGGGGCAGGCTCAGTGGTGGGGACAAAAGGGCTTGGGCAAGTTAATGGGCTCTATGGGCCCTTATATTGACCACGTCAACTTATTTTCCATTAACTTAATATTGGAGGGGTCTGATGGGCTGGGGAGCTGCAGTGGTGGTCTCCATATTTTTGGGAAAAAAAAGCCTCTTCAGGGCTTTTTCTGAAGTCAGGAGGAAACTTGAGCCTGAAGCCTGCTCCTGCTGAGCCTCGCAAAAAAAAACCTGCCTCCTCGCTGGAGCGTGGGTGGCAAAACCAAAACACATCTTGTGTGTCTGTTTGCAGCCCCCCCTGTGTTGAGGGATGCTGTTGCTGCCCAGTTGTGACAAGGGGCTGGTGAACCGGGCTGGCAGCAGCATCCAAGGAGCTTGGATGCAGAGGTGCATGAAGCAAACTGCTGATAAACATTAACGCTGTGCAGCAAATGCCGGGTTTCAACATTTAGGGTCCCTGCCAGTCCCTGTGGGGCGATGCTTATTCGATGGAAGCGATGCAACAGCCCCCTGACCCTCGAGCAAGGACCCACAGTGGCTTCTGCTCTCCTTTCCGTGCCAAGAGGACCCGCAGGCAGG
>NW_009225554.1:30449-30767 GCF_000690835.1 Fulmarus glacialis
ATGAAGCAAAGATGCCAACCCCAATGCTGGGTTGCTACGCACGGAGCTGCTCCGCTGGCTTCGGGATGGGGACATGGTGGCATCAAGGTTAGGGACAAGCGAGGCCACCCTTCTGCAGTGCCACAATGCACAGCCACTGCCCGGCTTGATGGACACGCTGGGTAATAAAAAAAATATCTCTTAAAGTAGGATGAAAAGCAGTAGCCGCGATGCCCGTGCTTTCAGAGAGCACATTTGGGGGCTGAGCACTCAGCCCGGGAGATGTTTATAGTACTTTAGGTCTGTTTGGGAGGTTGGAGCCCTTCCAAAAAAAAAAAC
>NW_009225555.1:0-359 GCF_000690835.1 Fulmarus glacialis
GCCTGCCAGGTTAAACCACGACAATAACACAGGGATGTTTCCATCATTGCTGAGCAGTGTTTAAACAGAGTCAAGGCCTTTTCTGCTCCTCACCTCACCCCACCAGCGAGCAGGCTGGGGGTGCACAAGAAATTGGGAGGGGACACAGCTGGGACAGCTGACCCCAACTGACCAAAGGGATATTGCATATCATATGACATCGTGCTCAGCAATAAAAGCTGGGGAGAAAAAAAAGGAAGGGAGGGACTTTCGGAGTGATGGCGTTTGTCTTCCCAAGTCACCGCTAGGCGTGATGGAGCCCTGCTTTCCTGGAGATGGCTGAACACCTGCCTGCCGCTGGGAAGTAGTGACTGAATTCC
>NW_009225555.1:631-7437 GCF_000690835.1 Fulmarus glacialis
GAGAAATCTCAAGTGTTGGGGAAGGAATACTGAGCAACAAAGAGAAACAATGTAACAAGAATTTAACAAGTTTTATATAAAATACATTTAATTTAGGTTCAACACAAAGTGGAGTGGAAAGAAAAATTGAGCAAACGATCTGTGATGTCATTGGTGTGTATAGTGTCTGGGATTTCTAAGACAACAACTGGCCAATCACGGGACAAAAATTTTGTGCTGAAATCCTAGATGCTGAAAATAAGTTGATACAATGACTACTCCAGAAGGTATAATTTTCCAGAAAAGGAAAGGCTCAACACTGGTAATATCCACTGCTTGCCAGTAATTTTTGTCTCAGTATCCATGCCAGAGCTTTGGATGAGGAAAGCTCATAAATGAAATTTAGATTGCTGTGGACAGTCAAATCAAATCAGTTACTTGATTATTTAGAAATTATTTTGCTTGTTATCTTCTGAAGAGTTCTTGTAGCAGGCCCATTTGTGTTCATTATCTGTTTTTTCCTCACTTTTTTGGGAAAAAGCTGATTGATTTTCAAGCATCATCTCCTCCAAGGTCAGTGGTCCATCGCCACATGCAGAAGTCAAATAAAGGTGGCAGGAGGCCTCGATAGATGAACTCCTGACTAAAAGCAAATATAAAAAGGAAGTGTGCCGGAGGTGGAAGCAGGGACACTGTCAGAGGGTGCAGGAGTAGAGTTAGGACAGCGAAAGCCCATCTGGAGTTGAATCTGTCAAGAGATGCGAAGGGCAACAAGAAAGGCTTTACAAGTAGATCAGCAGTAAATGGAAGACTGGGGAAAGTGTAGGGGGAAGGGGCTTTCAGGACACAGAAAAGCCTGACTTGGTGCCTTCTTCGCTTCATTCTTCATTGCCAAAAGGAGCCTTCAGGAATCCCAAATTCCTGAGACCAGAGGAAATGTCTGGAGCAATGAAGACTTACCTTTAGTGGAGGAGGATTTAAGTGTTTGGGAACACTTAAAAAGCCTAGCCATATACAAGTCTACGAGGCCTGACAGGATGCTGCCGGGAGAGGTTCCTGAGGAGTAGGAGAATGTAAATGTGACCCCTAACTTCAAGATGGGTAAGAAGGAGTATCTAGGGAACTACAGGCATATGAAGCAAATAATCCTGGAAATCCTTTCCAAACCCATAAAGGACAAGAAGTTGATTGGGAGTAGTCACCATAGATTTATAAATGGAAAACTGTGCTTGACAACCTGATAGCATTCTACGATGAGATGATGAGCTTCGTGGATGAAGGGAGAGCAGTGGATGCTGTTTTATCTCAACTTTAGTAAGGTTTTAATCACTGTTTCCCATAATATCTTCATGTACAAACTGATGAAGAACAGGTTAGATAAGTGCATATTAAGGTGGGCTGAAAATTGTCTAAACTGCTGGCCTCGAAGGGTTGTGATCAGTGGCCCAAAGTCCAGGAGCAGGTCATTCACTAGTGGTTCACCCCAGGGATGGATACTCAGGACAACACCGTTTAACCCATTTGTGAAGACCTGGAGAATGGGGGAGAGTGCACCCTCAGTAATTTGAAGATGATAAAAACCAGGAAGGAATGGTTAATACATCAGATGGATGTGCTGCCATATAGAGGGGTCTCAACAGGCTGGAGTAACGGGTCAACATGGAACTCATGAAGTTCAACAAAGGGAAATGCAAAACCCTGCACCTGGGAAGGAATGACACTCCCAGCACCAGTACATGGTGGGGGCTGAGTGGCTGGAAAGCAGCTCTGCAGAGAAGAAACTGGAGTTCCTGGGAGTCAAGCTAACCATAAGCCAGCATGGTGCCCTTGCAGCAAAGAAGGAGGGCTGCATTAGCAGGGGTGCTGCCTGCTCTTTGAGGGAGCTGATCCTTCCCCTCTGCTCAGACCTGGTGAGACATACCTGGAGTGCTGGGCCCAGCTCTGCCCTCTCCAGTACAAGAGACATGGACATACCAGAGCAACTCCAGCACAGAGCCACAAAGACGATAGACTGGAGCCTCTCTCACATGAGGAGTGGCTGACAGAACTGGGACTGTTCAGCTCGGAGGAAAAAAGGCTCAGGGGTATCTTATCAATGTGTATAAATACACATTGGGAGGGACTGAAGAAGGTGGAGTTAAACTCTTTCAGTGGTGCCCAGTGGCAAGGCAAGAGGCAACAACCACAAACTGAAATACGTGAAAATCTGTTTGAACATAAGAAAACAATTTTTACTCTGAGGTTGGCTGAACGCTGGAGTAGGTTGCCCAGGAGATTGTGGAGTCTCCACCCTTGGAGATATTCAAAACTTAACTGTACACAGTCCTAAGCAACCTACTCTAACTGATCCTGCTTTGAGCAGGAACATTGAACTAGACTATCTGCAGAGATGCCTGCTATCCTCAACCATTCTGTGATTCTGTGAAATCCTATTAAATGGTTGAAAGAATGAAAAAAATCATCAACAGCTTTTGCTTACTTCACAGTACCTTGAGACATATCAGTGTAATCTCTTTTATAATAGCATATTGTTTTATAGCAGTAGAAGAAAGCTGATTTTGTCTCTACTCTGCTAAGACAGTGTTTTTAGTGCAATAATATTAGCTGTGACTTTTGAAGTCACACACATTCAGCAAAACTGGCATTTAAATAAAGAATTTTCACAAGAAGAACATGCCACTATATCTAACCCCCAGAACCCTATTTAAGTAGACAGGTTTAATATTTAACATCAATTTCATTCTCTACTTGTTCATTTTTACCATTACTGCAGTCCAATTTTTGAAAGTGAGCTGAGGTAATAACATGGAGAGACAGTAAAGCTAAAGACTGGAGAATATTTTTAAAAGCACAGTCCCACAGAACAAATACCTAACAGTGTGCTACTTAATGGGAGCCAGTAAAGTCAAACAAGCAAAGCGCTCACAACAAGCCTACACTTTCTGTTGCATTTCCACCATTGTGAAAACAAAATTCATAAATGAAGGGGTTACGTTTTGCACTCTGTTTGTTCAGGTATGTGTGACAGAAGCAGAACCCAATTTCCACATATTGATATTTATGATATTACTAACAGCAGTCTGCCCTGTCTCTGCTCCTCAGGAGCTTAGGCTCTCTGATGGCTTGAAATCCTGCTTAGGTTTGAGAATTACACTGCTAATTGCAGTATTAAAATTTTGCCAGTCTTATTTTGCAATGTCATGACTATGCCTAGGTCTCAAAGAAGAAAGAAATGAGGGATGTGGGGAACTGCTCTTTGACTGAGTCTATGTAATCTGTGGGGAGGTACTCATAGCTCCCTCTGTTATTTATCACAATTTTTTTCAGCGGTGCTAATGGAAAAAGAGGACAGCATAAGAGGAGTTTCTTGCTGTACCATACCATATAAATGCATGAGACACTACCTGACCCAAGGGTTTACCATTTAAATCAAGAGCACAGGTAAAGGATGGGGAAAGAGCTAGTGGAGAGAAAAGAACACAGATGCAATGAATATAATATCAGTTCTGATGACTTGTTTTAAATGTTCGTCCTGGATTTTCAGTCCTTTCAGTGGGTTTGTGACAGACGTGATTCCAGAGGTAGCAATAAAACAAAGAAGAAAGTGAAAAGGTGCCAGAACAGATAGTGGGAACTTTCAGAAAAGAAAGTAGTGTGATGGTGTCATCTGAATCTCTCCTTATAGGTTTGGGGGACTTTTTGAAGCTATGGTGTAGGGTGAAACAAAATTCAGTGTTGTACTCATACATATGTAGTGGTAGTTATAGTGTATGTGTGTTCACAGGTCACTTTCGAACATCAGATGCAAAGGCTACAGGCTACGAGTATCAACTGTTTTAGGAGGATCATTTGCATTTGCAGTCCTGGTTATTGGTTTGGAAGACTGATACCAGATAATTGTTGCATAGCAGAATATGCACCTGTCCTGGTTTCAACTGGGATACAGTTAATTTTCTTCCTAGTAGCTGGTATAGTGCTGTGTTTTGGATTTAGTATGAGAATAATGTTGATAACACCCTGATGTTTTCAGTCATTGCTAAGCAGTGTTTACACTAGTCAAGGAGTTTTCAGCTTCCCACGCTCTGCCAGGTGCACAAGAAGCTGGGAGGGGGCACAGCCAGGACAGCTGACCCAACTGACCAATGAGATATTCCACACCATATGACGTCATGCTCAGCATATAAAGCTGGGGGCAGAAGAAGGAAGGGGGACGTTCAGAGTTACAGCGTTTGTATTCCCAAGTCACCGTTACGCGTGATGGAGCCCTGCTTTCCTGGAGATGGCTGAACACCTACCTGCCGATGGGAAGTAGTGAACGAATTCCTTGTTTTGCTTTGCTTGCGTGTGCAGCTTTTGCTTTGCCCATTAAACTGTCTTTATCTCAACCCATGTGTTTTCTTGCTTTTACCCTTCCCCATCCCACCAGAGGGGGAGTGAGCGAATGGCTGTGTGGGGCTTAGATGCTGGCTGGGGTTAAACCATGACAGCACCCCCGAGAGCAACATGGCCGTTCCTTCCCCACAACCTGTTTGACTTCTGTCCTCCCTGACCAGCCAACAAAACATGTTAATCAAATCCAAAATTACTAAGATAGTGACCTACTGAGAACTGGCCCAAAACAATTGAAATCACATACCTAGCGGTTACTAGGAGTTAATCCGAAGGTAAGAGCAGCATGCTAACTAGTTGGAATTAATTAGGTAGCAACACTGGGGACAGGAACTTTTCTTTTCTGACTAGCACTGCTGCATGAAAAGTGTTACGACTGGCTGACTTGGCTATTTTTACTGCTGGGTGGTTCACCACCTGTTGGTGGAATGGAATCGGACTTTTGTACAGTGGCTGATGTGGGGTGCATCAGAGGAGCTGTCAATTGCTCTGAACAATAGCAGCAACTCCAGTGGGTCATGAATAAAGCAAATCTTGTGTGCAAATCTTTTGCTTCATGTAACAGCTGTTACACACCCTGGTCCCATTGGAGCTACTGCATGAACGAAAGTTCCGAACATGGACGTTTATTATTTCTGATGGTGATGATACATCTACCAGAAGACAACTGGAAACATACATATAAAGAAGGGGGAGACCTTTGCCAATAAATCTAGCATTGGCTAGGGAGGGCAGGGACTCCTCAAAAGTCTTTTCAGGCCTTGAAGAGTGGAAGTGTGTGAACAAGCATACCTGCAGGACAACAGGGCAATATAACAAACACTGAAGAATTCACTGATTGGTTCTTCAGCTGCATGCATACGTGCTTTCTAACCTCTCTAGCCTCTCACTCACAGTACACAATAAACCACAAACATGAATGAGGAGCACCAGCAACCATAAAATCAAACACTATAAATGTAAAGGATATTTTTGATTTCAAAAATTGCTGCATTTTTATTTGCTAATTCCTGAGTCTCTAAAATGCCATTTCTTCTTTTTTTTTTTTTTTCTTTTCCTCTCCATAGTCTTGGATCTAGAGCCTCATTTTATATAAAACGGAAAGCTGAAGTTCTAAAATAATGAGTTGTAGGAACTCAAGCTTTGATACACATTCTGTCAAAACTAATGTTCAGTAAAGAAAGGCTTAATAAAATCATGCAGAGATTGCACTACATTTTTCTTCCTTTTTCAGATTTCGTGATTTAAGAATGGAAGTCACAAAACAGAACAAAACTTATCAGGCCATAAATCAGTTCCATCCATTTAAGAATGGTGAGATATATGATCTGTGATCAGCTTGCCATGATCAACCAAAAGGACAAAATATACAACCCGGCTCTTCTATGTAGAAAAGTAATCCTACATTTGTAAACATAAGTCATCTGTAAACCATTTCATTTTTAACTTTCCTGCAACATAACTGCAAACAGTAATACAAGACATATTCAGATCAAGTTGTTTTACTACAGAAAGTATAAATAATGTACCTTAAGACTTAGTGGGTTCAAGTCCTGAAGACGATCACTGCACCTTTGAAAATAAAATTCACCTGTTAAAACTTTTGCAACTAATTTAGTTTAGGATAAAAATTCCTGTTATCTGAAATCTTTTACTTAGCACAGTTTGCAAGCTTCTTTAGCAGCAAGCAGCATGCTCCTTTCTGACTTAAAGCTACCTTCAAGAGATTAGTGTAATTTGTTCAGTCCTTTAGTTCCTCTTTTGAGGTTCCTGAGAAGAAGGTCCACTGTAATATACACTCCAGCCTCCCAACCTGGATTTCAGTTCATTTTGTATTACAAAGCCTAGCAAGAAATCTTTCTAAAGTAACTATTTTATGAAGCGGAAATCAACAATATTTTGTACTCCCTCTGCAGCACTGGTTACTGCGGCAGCAGTTAACCAACAAACTGTTCAAAAATAAATACCAATCTTACAGATGACAGAAAATAACATACCTAGCACCAACCTCTTATTCAGTGTTTTTGGAATGAAGGGGAATGTAACGACTGGACTTCTCCTGGTTTACCAATACTGGTGTCAGCACATTGGACAAAGCATTACAGGTAGATCACTGGGATCAGCTTATTTTGCACAGGAGCACGTCTTTTTGCATTCTAACTTCTGTTCCTTGCACATATTATGTGAATGATATCATACTCTCTCATATTCTATTGTGGAAGAATCTCTGGAGGAGATCCTTTGCTCCTTTAAATCTAGAATGATTTCAGAAAAGTGATAGCAATTTATAGTGTTTGAGGATCTCGCCCTCTGAGTTCAAGACACCAAAGCCCTCTTGACTAACAGACAATTCTGGCATATTTTTCCGAGAGATTAGGAAGAACTTATCCCTGTCCTTGCCATCCCTTGTTCACCTCTACATATATATTTATAAATAT
>NW_009225556.1:0-22009 GCF_000690835.1 Fulmarus glacialis
GGGGCCGCCCGCTGCCCCCGGCCACGCAGGAAGGGCAGGGCCCCACGGAAGAGTAGCCTTCCCCTCCCCCCAGCTCTCCGAGTTCGCACGTTCAGGCGGTGTAGGTGTTATTTACTTAAAAGGCTCTGTCTTTCCTTTTCCCCGCCCTGCCCAAAAAAGCAGGGGGCTGCGAGGTGTGCAGAGGGACAAGGAGAGGCCTGTTTCTTCTTGCTCCCACCCCCAGCCGCGCAGGGACTCTGTTCTGGGCCTTTCTGGGTGGAGGGGAAGGTGGTTTTCACAGATTTCCACACCAGTCGCTCTCCTCTTCTGAAAGCAGCGGTGGTCAGTCTCGCCCCTGCTATAATTTAGTTAATTGTGCCTTGGGGCAACAGGCTGTGTGGCTGTTGGTAAAATATGCTTTGTAAACGAAACGTAAGATAAGATTATGAAACCCCATGCGTGTTGTTGTCAGATTGCTTTATTCTTTCTTACTAAGCGCTTTGGGTACAACCAATAAAGTTTGGATTATGAACACTCAGTCATCGGTATATTTTCTGCTGACAGCAGTGGGTGATCTGTGCAGAGAGTCATGAGGGCCTCACTTCTGCAAGCTAAATTTATGGATCCTGAGCCTGTGGTGTTCGGTGGCACGGTCCTTCGTGCCCGTGCTGAGCCCCGGTACCTGTGAGAGAGGTCTGCAATGGCGCAGGGTTTGCGCTGTTAAACCCTGCCACCGTGTTGGGGTCTTGGAGAGCTGCTCCTGCGCTGGCTGTTGATGCCAGGCTGCGACACTGGGTGCTGCGCGCGTCTCTTTGGAGGTGGCTGTGCTGAGTGCTCTGCGTGCGCTCACCTGGCTCGTGCAAGCTTTGTCCTCAGTGTTCTCCGTAAACAGCTTGGGAAGAGGAGCTCATTCTCCGTCTGAGGGCCAGCACCCGTCGGGGGTGAATGGGGGCAACGTCATCTTTTTAGAGAGAAGCACATGGAGACAGCAGCGTTTCTGCTGGGGGCAGGTAGCAATTTAGTTTGCTCTTTGAACTCTCTCTCTTTTCAAAAACATAATAGTTGCTCAAAATATTCAGGCTCAAACAGAGTTGGTGTTCACGCCGTATTGCCAATCGACTTGGGTGTTGGATGTGACTGCCAGCGCGGATTCCGGGCGTAGTGTAGGTAGGTGCAGAGAAATCGCTCGTCCTGTGCGTTGTTCTTGTGGTGTGATGTAGAAAAAGGCGAAGCTTGTGCTAGGAGAGGGGAGACTGTGCTTGGGAAGACTTTAGGCAGAATTTGGGGAAAGTGTGAAGCTTGATCAGCTCCTTAATTAGGCCTAGAATTAGGACGAGGGTAATGTTCCAGTTCTTACAGCACAACGCCGTGCCTGGGTAAAACATACCAACAGTGGTACGTCCCCTGTGGAGACACACTGTGCCTATAACTGGAAAAAGAGCGTCCGCTCCCATGTACAGGGCAGTCTGCTTTCCACCCTCAGGAGAAGTTCCGCCCGTGTCTTGGGGATGGAGGTCTGGCTCTTCAGATGCCTCCTGGCAGAGAAGGGTTTATTGTGAAGGTCCAGACCTTGCCCGAGTATGAAATATGTAGATCTTTGGTGGTAGGTAGTGATCCTTCCCTGTCATCTTGGCAATGGAGAGAGTTTTCTTTTTTTTCACCTTTCTCTGTTAACCTGGTAATGTAATTTCTATTATTTATGAGTTGTTAATGAAACCTTGCTGTCTTCTAGTTCCCAGTGTGGTCGGTAGCAGAGAGTTCAGTGTACATATCCTGCAGTTCAGGCCGGTGAGCTTGCCGAGTCAGATGCTGCCCACGAGGAGTTGAAACGGGGTTGAGGAAGGTAACATCATCTTGGCCTTTCCTGTAGCAGAGGAGGGGAAGCTAATGTAGCTGAGTAGCCAGATAACGTGCTGAGGTGGGGATAAGCCACAGAATATGGAGAAACGTGAGAGAATGGGATGCTGGAGGAGAAAGCAGATACTTCCAAGTGGGAGATTCAGAACAGGTTCTCTGGGTTTGGCAGGGCACATGGGTTCATGGATTGAGGAGAAATGGGTTCTGCTGGGAATATGGCTCTTTGGAAGAGGGATGGTAACATTGGCAGTAGGTTCTAGCAAAAGTGGGGGAAACTGGATCATGGAATATTTCATGATATTAAGTGGAGTTTAGTTTTGTGCAGGGGCAGTTAATGGTACTTATTTACTTGAAAAAAGCTGATGAAACGTGAGAATGAAGATGCAAACCTGCGAGTGGGGATTACTGGGGAAAGACTTGGTAAAATACTGTTTCCTGAAGGTGAGACACGGAAAGACTTTAGTATGTGAGATTTGGGGCATTTTCAAGTAGTGCAGGTTAGGGACATAGACATGAAATGGGTTTGTGGTAGGAATGTTGGGAAGCCGGGGTGTCAAAAGGTGGTAATAGATTTGTGGAGTTGTAGAGAAAAAAACCTGTGTTTCTAATGTGATAAAAGGGACAGGGACGTAACTTTTCCCAATTTCATTAAATGGCGGGTGTCCTTATACCTTCTACTTGAATTCTTTTTCTGCATTTTCTCCTTACAGAACTAATTTTCTCTTTTTGTCTTTCCTCATGTCCTCTGAGGAATAAGGGAAAGGAAGACAGGAGAAGCAAATGGGTGACATTGTGGTGGTGTGATTAATTTCATGTCACATTTCTGAAGAGGCAGGGATTTATTTCTGGGTTACCAGACCTGTCACCTCTGCTGTTCCTCCATTATTGAATTGCTTACATTAAGGTATCTGTTTTATAAGCTATCTGGGGAGATTGATGGCATCTTAGATTTTATTGTCCTGTAAGGGTCTTGAGAGAATAAACTCCACAGATTTTAAGATCAGGAAGGACTGCTGTGGCTTAGTCTGACTACAAACATTACCTGGTTTTGATTGCAAGACAACTCTTGGATAATTTTTCTGAGCTTGGATATCTCCTTCCAGGGGCTTCCGAGAGCTGACTTTCCTGGAATTTACAGAACCTAACTGGAGAAAAGGAGTTCTCCTTTGGACCTAGAAAAACTGCTTTGAAGAGGAGACTGCAGCTTTCTGAACTGGCGTTAGCGCTCTTGCTGAAAGCAGAGCGGTTTTACAAGCTGTTTTTGGACCCCATTTGCCATCGAGGTGCCAAACCTATCTGTTGGTAGGGAAGGTTGATAAGAAAAGGGATTGTTGATGTGGTCATAGGATCAATGATTCACGGATATGTTCTGTTGCTCAGGCGTCAGCAACAGAGGAGCAGAAACGTGAGCCTGACACGAGTCTTACCTGCTCTTTGTTCAGACTGTTCTGGACAGTTTTATTCAAACAAATGATTTTATTATCCATTTCATGCTGCTGCTTTGGGAAGCTGAAGAGCAGAAGGGAGACCTTGGAGTTCTTTGCGGACTCAAGACAATACCACCACAGGCTTGTATTTGGAAGGTTACAGTTTCAATAATTTTAATTTTCCACAGAGTTTATTTCTGTCCTTCTTATAACCGATTTCTAATTTTTAAGGAATATTACCGTTTGCAGGGAGGTGCTTTCTAAAGCAGACTGTCCAGCTGCTTAATCTAATGGCTGGATTATATTATGACAGTTTACTTGAAGTGAATGGCGAATAAAATGTATACTAGATGGAAGTCAGAAATAATTTTGGGCCAAGGTGGAATTTGGCTGCAGGTTGCCAACTGGATAGTCGTGTCTTCGAGTGTTAACAGCAGTTCTAGAAAAAAGAAGGTATTCTGTCCATTTGTGCCGAGAAGTAGGCCTCTGCCCTTGCACCTTCTGAAACAGCCACAGGGTAAAGTAGTCTTTTTTTTAATTAAGCTAAGTGTATGGAGAGTTCAGCGTGCTTTGCGGTGTTAACACAGAATCATGTGCCAGAACTGGCTTTCACTGGGTGGGAGAGGTCTCACCGTGTTGTGAAGAAGTGCCCCCAAAGTCCTCCTGCATGTCCAGGGAGGTGAAATGGTGCCTCTCCCGTGTTCTGGCCAAAGCCCTTGGAGAAGACAGTTTCTCACCACATCCTTGATAAGTGTGCATGAGTTGTCAGTAAATCTTTATTTTTAGTGATCTGAAAATGGGTGAGCATGGATGCGCACCACAAATTAATTTCCAGTACAGAAAAGCAAGAGCTCCTGCAATGTTCCTTCTCTTACAAGTTTTGTCGCAGATTTCTCTCTTACCAGTGTGCTGTTAAATTCCAGCCTTGCCTTCTGCAGATTAAGCACCACTTTGATTGAACTCCAGAAGGAAAAGGAGGGCTTTTTGCTCACTGAGGAAGTTGTGCAGCATCCAGATTCGTGTTAACTCAGCTTACAAATTAGAAGTTACAAGTTTTGGTATTTTAGAACGTATGGCATCCAGGCATATGTCCAACGTATGCGTCTTACCAGGCATGTAAATGTATACTCATCCTAAGCCGTGATTTAATGCTGCGCAGTGGCTTTACTGGGCAATTGCAAGGTGTGAAGAAAGATGCTGTGGAGATGGACAAACTTGTCCTTGTATGTGGCCAACAGTGGTGAGGGTTGGTTTAGCATGGCAAGGGTTCAGCATTCGTGTCACTGCTGGGTTACACTGAGTGATGAATGCTGTGGTCACCAGGCTTCAGGTAATCTCCAAAACACTGGTGTGAAATATTAAAATCTTGGTCAGTGCATTTACATCGCCTGCAATGTCTGGGAGAGCTGCCTGTCTGGCTGTAGCTGTATAAACCCAGCACTTGTTGTGTTGTGTTAGGGTACCAAGCGCATAATAGATACTGATTTCTGGAGTTTAATAGCTGGTTTTTTCCATTTGATTTTCGGAATGGTTGTAGCTAGGTTCGTCTTGTGTTAATAATGATGTATTTTCAGAGAATTATTTTAGAACTACTGCTTTCTGGCAGGGGTTTGCACCGGGTGTCTCTTGCTGAGCCTTCTGGGTGCCCCCTGAACGTGAAGATGGTTTGCAGTGCATTGCCTGCTCGATGGGAACAGCTGATCACAGGGGTTTCCTGAAGAAATAGTTACATGCAATGTACGCTGGTTTATCCTTTGGCTCTGGTAACTGTTCCTGCCTCTAGGAATTGCATGATCAGATCAATTGAAAACGCGTAACTTTTACAGATGGTAGGTACAGTTCAGTTGTCTGAGTTCTAGCTAAATCCCTCTCTGTACGTGAACCATAGCAGTCAAATCAGCTGAACGATTGGCCTATCAGTACTCTGTGCGTACTAATTAATGAGGAAAACAACTGTGTCACTTGGCAGTAATTAGGAAGGTAGAACTTTCCAGAGGACGCTGCCAGTTGACCTGATGTCAGCTGTGAAGAGCCTGTACTGGTGCTCTGAAACATTGCCCTTCGTGAGCCTTCAGGAAGAGTTACCTGGTGTTGCCGGGATCTCAGAAATGGTAGTTTTGGTAATTGACTTCTTGGAAAATACTCTCTGAAGCTCCAGCAGTAGGAGCTTTGGTTTTAGTAACGCTCTTAGAAGAAAAAGAATCATTTCACATTGAAGTCCTTGCAAGTGCTCTTGCTTTGGCTTTAGGTCAGACCTAAAGAGATGTGCCTCCAAAAAAACCGCGCCGCCTTTCTTGCACTCCCTGCTCGGCCTGAACTGTTGGGGCGGGGAGGAGATGCCAGCAGAAGAGTATTGTCATCGGTTTCTGTTTTGGTGTGTGTACTGACAGGTTAGTTTGGCAATTCCTGGTTATGTTTGTAGCCATTTTTATTTGATTGTGTCAGGAGTCTTCAGCGCTGGCAGTAATGATATCCGCTGTGATTTGTGGGAGTCTGGGAATGGTGGCAGGAGAAGCCACAGGTGTGGTAAAGTAGCAGAGCCTGCACTCGGCTGCTGTGGCTTGGGTGTCTTGCTGGTGTCAGTGCCCACTGCGGCTACACGGCCTCATCCAAGATCAGTCTTGGTCTTTTTGTGTTAGGAAAAGCTTTCCTTTTGCTCTGTGTGCTGTGGACTAGCTTAGCTCTGAAAATATGAGGGAGAGTCCATGATTTTTGAGGAGAAGGGGGAAGAGAAGAGCTTTCAAAGTTGATTGTTCTGTATAAAATCCCGTAGGAGATGGAATGAGGAGCGTTGCCGTCACTGGCAGCTTCCTGCTGCTGGAGAAAATCCCAGCTGTTCTGCCCAAGTACAGGTGCTGTTGCCAACGCTGAAGTTTTGCAGAGGACAGTTGTCCAACTAGGCTGAGATGCGGGAGACCGTGGAGGGTCTGTGTAAGCGCCACTAAAATTTAGCTGTTGCAGGTCTGAACAAAAATAGAGTAACTGTGACAGAACTTCTGCTAGGAGAGCATGTGGGCACCAGTGATACTGCTAGGGCAACCTGGAGAGTGTCAGACATGGTAGACGCTACTTTCTACGTTGTGAAATGGGAGAGTTAAGTTTTCCCCAAGACTCTGGAGGTTATCATAAAATAGGGAGTTACAGTAAAACCGTTTCATGGTCGGTCCTGCGACTTCTGTACAGATTGTGATCCTCATTACAAGGGCTGACCTCTTCATTGGCAGGAAGTGCAAGAATTCAGGGGAGGAATTGGTGAAGCTGGTGAAGGAGGAACCAGTCTCAATTTTAGGACATTGCTATTACAGAATTGCTCCAAGATGTTTTTTCCAGTTTAACTAAACCTGTCGACTGTTTTCCCTAGTGACTGGTCATGTCTTATTTTGAATTAAATCACAACTGTTCCTGCTTCTTTTTTAAGAGAATGTTTGAGGTCGTTATATATGGTTGTTATATATTATGATTTGTTATTTTTCCACAGCCGGACACAACCAGCTATTTAAAAGAAATCTTTGGTGGAAAAACGTAGTTAGAGCAGACTATGCTGTTCCAAAAAAATACCAAGAGAAAAGTTTGATTTCAAACATAAGTTGTTTTTTTTTAACTCAATTAGATTTTAAAATCTGCTTTTCTATTGATGTTGTCCCATTAGTAGGTAAATGGTCTTCAGGACAGGATGTAAAATGTCAGTTTTGTTAATCGAGGCTTGTTTCTATTTCAGCTATAAAATCAGAAAAATATAGGTTGCAAGGGACTTCTGGAGGTCATCTGTTCCATACTCGTATTGCTGCAGTTCCAGCACCATGCAAATACGCAAATCAGATTTCTTTTGGGGGATAGAACATAGTTTTTATGAAGTTGGTTACTATTATGTCGTCTTTTAAAGGTAAGCTGGGTTTTGATTAATGTTGGCTGCCAGTAGGCTGTACTGTAGTATTTAAGCATGTCTTGAACTTTTAGTTTCAGTGGTGTTTATCCAGTATGGTGTTAGATGTTCTCCAAACACTGAAGAAGAATGCTCCTTCCCTGGGAGGCTTACAAGCAAGGGATAAATGGGCTTTGTGAAGGAAATCATAATTAATTTTATCTGATAATTGTAATGCTTCCTCTCACTAATAAAGCACATTATACACTCATGATTTCAGAGGTTGGGTTTGAGCCATTTACTATGAAAGGTAATGTCTCACTTGCAGTTGTGCATAAAAGAGAGGAACAACCTTTTGATTCCAGGCTACTTACTGTAATTCTGCTCTTCTCAGCTGACAGAGGGCTTTTCTTTTTTCAAAATGAACTGGTTGCTGTCTGTCTTGGCCTGTTTACAGTCTTTGTCACAATCGCAGCTGGTAATGAGCTTACATGGGGAAAGTAGAAGTGAAAGGAAAGTGTCCAGACCTGTTTGACCAATCTGTGCATCTCGCTTTCTCCTTGAGAGGAAGATCAGGTTGTCTGGGATGGTCTATCTGCAATTGATAATGTGACGGAAATGTATTCTTGGCTCTTTGAGTTCGGCTTGGTGCAATTCAGGGCCTTTCTTTCTCCTTTGGGACTGCTCTCCGCTAACTGAGTTCAGGTGGGTCATCGGTAATGATCACGTTTATGTGGTGTTGAACATAGTTCACTGAGTTCACTCTGCTCTCTCTGGATGAACCTGGAACTACCTGGCGATACACTGCTCACGCTGAGGGCAAGTTGTGCTCTTAGCAGCAATCCGCAGGGAGGCCAGTGTCAAGCGGTGCTCGTGTTCTCGGGTTCATTATTTATACTCCAAACCTTATCCACAAAGGTCATCGCCTGGATAGCACTTGCAGGTTCCTCGGGACACCAGTCTTCTGGGAAGCGCTTGGCATCCAGTTCACTGGGAGTTTGTATCTGCACTGCGTCATACTGATGCAACTTCTTAGGTTTGAGGTTCTGAGTAACTGTGTGCTTGAGAGAAGCTCCGTACCAAAAACATGTCCCTTTAAAAGGAGAAAAAAAATATTCCCGTATCTCAGTTATTCTTGACTAAAAAAAAAAAGAGGTGAATTTTACTAGAGGCTAAGTAGGTGTGTTTCTCAAAAACGAATTTGCATAGATTTCTTAGCTGTATTTTGTTGCTACTTGCTGTAAGTGGATACATGTGGAAGGATAGAGAGCATAGGAAATTCCTATACTAGTTGGGTATAGGTGCTGTAAGTATGGATACTTCAAAAGAAAACAAGTCCTCCATGGGGGCGGGCGTTGCTGTTGGGATTAGAGTGTATTGTAAGGATGATAAAATCCCTTTTTAAAAAAGAGGGGGGTTGTAACAGTGCTTTAAATTAAAATGTTTTAAAAATCAAATTCAAAGTAAACATTGAGAGGCTTTTTACCATTTTATTGAACTTCAGGCACAAAAAGTCTAGTTTACCAAGCTGCTCAGACAATAGGCTACTGTTAGAATATTTCGAACTTTTAAGAACTGATCTCTTTTAATTAATAGACCTTCCAATTAAAAAATTCCTATATGATGGCAGCACAATTGTTTCTGTCTCTTGACTGGGGTTCTCGGGCACTCCTGTGGAGTAATTATCAGTAGTACATGCAGTGCTGTATTTGGCTGTGTTCTTGTGATTATCTTTTTTTTTTTGTACACAGGAAGAACAGGGTCCTGTGGGGTGCTCTTGGTAAGGATGCTGTGTAAGAGATTAACTAATTGGCAGTTTGCTGATATTTAAATGGCGTTTTTAAGGGCAGGCCTAAGTGGGAAAACCAGGCTCTGAAATTGTTGCATGTTGCTTATTTGGTATAGCTACCATGTGAGCGCTGTTCGGTAATGTCTGCCCAAGGGGCGTCACCACAAGTGATAAAACAGAAGAGCTGTTTTCTCAAGCCTTGGCATTGAACAGTGTGTGTCAGACGGTAACTGGAAGCTTTGTTTTCCTCTCTGTGATCTCTGGTATGTTGCTTAAAAGCTCATGGTTATGTTTTCTAGTTAAGCACTTCTCTACCAGAGAAATTAGAATTTTCAGAGATGCATTGTGTTATTTGGAGATGCTCAAGACTATGCTGGACTTGGCAACCTGATCTAATTAGATTTATTTTGACTAGATTACTTTTAGCAGTCTTTCCTAATATAAATTATTCTATGATTCTGTCATTAGTGCAGGAATTAGTAAATGACATATTCTGTTTGGATTCTGAGTGCAGAAATAGGACTCATCTTTTATAACAAGCTCAAGACACTCATCTCATCTAGATATAATTGCTGCTCATACTGTAGATTTTCTGCCTTAAAACTGCAAACTAAACTGACACTTGCATGACCACACCTGTCCCCATTATTTGTCCCCATTTGTGTCAGTCCCTTCTGCCAAAGAGCTTGGATCCACTGCAAAATTATCCCTCTCTAGGGGCAGTGATAGCAAAATATATACAAATTCCTTAACAGTTTTGAGCAGAGAGAGTGAGAAGCTTTCAGGTAGGGTAAGTTTGTATATGTGCAGATCTTTGCTTTAAAACCAAATTATCTGTGTAGACTCTCTCCTCTTCCTGTATAAAGAACAGTAGACAATAATACCTACCTTCATAAATAGGCATTGTGTGCCATTCTTAGAAGCTACAGTCCGATGATCTCCTGAAAAAGCCCTCCTCTGAGCAGTCTGTTACAACATACAGCTTGTGCTAGGCTAGAGCTACGTGACAAAAAATATCCACTGTGAAATTTGATCTGTCTTTAGATAATGCGATTGATTTTTCTTTTTCATTATTTTTTTCCTTGCTGAAACTGATCTTGCTAAGGTGGATGAGGTGGAGCAGTCACGTGTTCTTTATTGATACCGAGTTGTGCTTAAAAATTAAAATTGCTAAGTCATCTTAGACATGTATAGGTTCAGTTAATTCCCACACAAGGAGTATTGGGCAGAGGAAATTAGCTAGTCCATGTCCTGCCAGAAGCACATGGAATGAGGAGAAATAAAAACACAGTGATTAAACTTTGAAATCTAACAAATTTCATTGTACTAAAAGTGTTTTAGTAAACTTGCATGCTCTGTTAATGCCTGAATACTTTTTGGAATATACGTCTAATTTCTGAGTGTCTGAGTCATGCCACATAAATGGTTTGAGGTCTTAGATGATTGCTGCCTAATGTTTCGAAAGTGTATTTTGTTAGAGGACTAACATTTTGTCCAGGAAGAGTTGTTTTGGTTTTTTTTTTTAGTAATACTTCATATTCTTCTCTTAGCTGAACACCTGGCTGAAGTGCCCCATCCTTCCTTTATTGGACTGAAGCCTCAGTCACGCCTCTGTTGTGGACTCTGGAACAGTGCCGTGTCCCTTTTTGACCTCGGGGCTGAATTACCGCAACCCCGTCTACCTGGAGCTGCCTTCAGCACCATTTGTGTGTCAGTAGGTCAAAAAATAACCCACGCTGCCGAGGTCCAAACCACCCGAAGAGGCTTAGTCCACGCCAGAAAGAGACCTCGCGTACGTTTCTGCCTCCGAATGCAGAACCAGCTGCTGGCCAAGTTGTGTGACACGGTGAAGGACATCAGACCTGTGTCCCCCAGGTCCTCCACCATCTTCACAGCCAGTGGTTCTTGCTGTGGTCCTTGCAGCAGACTGAAGTACTGAGGCCTTGAATAAACGACAGGACACTGCCAATAGAGCAGGATTTTGCTTCTAGAATTTTCTTCTGGTGTGACGTATCCTGATAACCTAAGCTAACTGTTCTTTGCAGATTTCTAGGTCTTTCTGATTAATTTCTGATTAATGGGGCTATTAATTTCTCCTGCAGTCTGGCAGTTGCCCGTTTTCTGTGAAGGGATAAGATTGGCATAGCAAATAAATACATTATATTCATTTAGATGATCGCATTGCCCACTGATTGAGTGCCTTTCTATAAACAGGGCTGTATAGTCTCTGCCATATGCTACACACCAAACAATACTCTTTCATGCTCCAATACAGCTTCCTTCCTTGTAAGTTTTGAAAGCTGACAAAGAGGTTCTTGTACTTAAACATTTAAAAATGTGTCGGCTTTCACTTGTGAAAGATTTGAGAGGTGCAAAGGCACTACTTTTGTTTTAGGTAGGACAATATTGATATAAAGCTGTAGTAAGTTACTGTTTTAAATATTCAGAAATTAGAGTCTTCGTCTCTGACATACAGTAACTTTCTTTTGAGTTATTTTGACTAGTCTCAGTACTGATAAAACTTAACAGAAGTTTTGCAAAAATCACATTATAAGGAGGAAGAAGTGGAGGTGCTTACCAAATCCTTTGGACAAGCAGAATGCAAAGAAACATCTTTAGACCTTTGCAGCAGAATTTTTCTTTCGTGTTTGGGTAAAGTGTCATAATCCAACACAGATGCCACTGTCTTTTGGACAGTCGGATTTAATGTCTTGACTGTAGAAAGTTGTGATCAAAACTGGTGCTCCATCCCAGCAGAACTCTTCTGGCTGCCTCGGTTTGTCGTGAAGTCTTCCAAGCATCTTCAAGCCATTTAATCCCTGAATGGTTCGTAATGACTGGCCTCTGTGAGATCTTCCCGATGTCCTTTCTTGTCTCGCTGCTAGTTGGGGATATACTTTTCCTCGTGATAGTCTAATTAGTGTGAGTGTAGCTTATCACTATAAATGTCCTACATCTTCTGGAGAATGCTGTTGTCTGTGCTAGGACTTAGTTGCATTGTACAGCATGGTGCTGCTTTTTTCCTTAAGTAAGCCCAGAGACGAGACCAGTGGCTGCCTGCTCTGTAAGTCTTGCTCACTTGGGCACTGGGTTATATGTAGAAGGTATCTGTTGTGAGATGGTGGCATGAGATGTCCGTGCAGGAGGGCATGAACAGAGTAGCAAAAGCCTTCTTCAGAATATGTGGAAATGGGAAAAATGTACTTTGAAAATCGCCAGAGTGATGTTCAGCCTTCAGCCATCTTATCTTTGGATAATGTTTTGGTCCTGATGCTGCTTTCAGGTGAATACATTTAAATTTTTATTTTGTGGGGAAGGCAGCATGGGTGATTGTGTTGAAATGCCGTTAAGCTGTTTTATACAAGCCTGCACGCTAATACATGGGTGGGAGGGTGCTTAAAACTGAGAAGATCCATCCTCTGACACAGTGTCTGGATTTCTCTGCTTTCCTCCAGAAACCTGCTCCTGAGCTGACCAGCCTTGCTTTGTACATAAATGCGTCGGTTAGTACCTGCATTTTCCAGTGGACAGAAAGAGCAGAGTAGTGGTGGATCAGTTCAGGGTTTTTTTTCTTTCCACAGCATGAATCAACATAGCCACGCAAGCCTTTGTGCATGAGCACATGAAAGGCTTCAGTCCTTTTAAGAATTGCAAGTAAATCCCGAAGTTCTGATTTAAATGAAAATTGGTGTTTCTAGAAGTTGAAACTTCAGAAAGTGCTTAATTTAGGTTGCACAGGTGACCTTGTTGATCTGTCAGCTCTGTTTGCAGCATCGTTTATTAGTGCATTGCAAGAGGTGATAGTTGCGCAACCTCGAGTGAAGGAAGTGTTTTGGTTACATGGGATGGCACAAGACTTCTTCCTGGATGGGGGAGAGATTGCAGCTGATGGCTGTTGCTTTCACTCTGGAGCTGAAAGGAAGGAGTCTGTCTGCAGATACAGAGCACGTTGCTTTTCATCCCTTTTGGAAAGTTATCTTTGCAACCATAAGTTGGAAACTACATGCTGAATGTTGCAAGGTGTGTGTCGGGGGGAGGGTGTTACTTTTGCTAGTGGGGCTACATGGTCCCGTCCGGCGTGAGGGAGAGCAGACAAATTGTTTTCAAGCTCTGACAAATGATCCCAGGCCTGTGGCTGGGCTCCAGCTTCTCCTTAGCAGCTTTTAATGATTAACTTAAGTATTTTTATAGTATCTTGAGATTTTAACCTCTGGTTTATTTTCTCTCTGCAGGTGGAAGAATCTGAGGCCTTTATCCTCTGTCCAGCTTTGCAGTTTGGGTAGCCTCTGACTTCAGACATCTCATCATTTCCACCTGCCAACCTGTCTGATATGTCGGGACCCGTGCCGAGCAGGGCCAGGGTTTACACGGATGTGAACACACACAGACCCCGGGAGTACTGGGACTATGAGTCGCATGTTGTTGAGTGGGGGTAAGTCTCTGGGCTGCCTGTGGATGTCCCTGGACTGGGATCGATCCCTGTAGGATCAGGCATAGCGATGCATGGGGGAGTTCTGGCACCTGTGCTGCGTTAGGCTTTTTCATGCTCCTTGGCAGATGTCTAGCATGGCACTGTCAGGATCACAGCTTTTCTTCAGAATTGCAGAAACAGCAGAATAACCTGTTGTGTGTCTGAAAGTGTTTCTTGTCAAATTTTTAATCCCCAGCAGTGCAAGAACATTTTTAGCAGCTCCCTTAAGAGTTTGTTTTGAAGAATTTTTGCCAGGTAGTCGGGAAACTTGTCCTTTCAGAGGGCAGAAAGTCTGTATGTGAAACAGTCTAACCAGCCCTGGGTGTGGGGCTGAAAAGAAGTGAAAAGACATTGGATGTTGCTTCTGACTTGCATGAGTGAAGAGACTCAGCAGACTTAAATAGGTACATTCTATTTTGTGACTTGTTGCTTAGCTCTCTGCAAGTGACTGGAAAAGACGTGTCTGCTTCTTTTTGAAGGAAGGAGGTGTCTAAATTGAGCTCATGACTAAACCGTCCAAGAATCAGACAGCAGTAATGCCAGCTTTGTAGCTCTGCTTTTGTATAGCAGGGCCCAGACTAAGCTCTGCCCGCAGCTTTGTTGCAGTTCCTGGTTTCTGAAATGTACACAGTCTTCTGAGCATAAGTGATGTGTTTAAACAGGCTAGCACTTAAATTTTTAACATTATGCAAGGAAAAAGCTTCCAAATGTAGAGAGACCGGTGGAAGGGATAGCTCGAGTTTGATGATGTTGAAACGCATAGTTGGGCTTATGTTACCTACTACAGAAGAAATAAGTTCTAGATTGAATCTAACTTGGGCGAGTAGAAGCTCCGTGTTTCCCTCCTAATTCTTAATCATTGCGTTCAGGAGATGTAAGACACTAGTTAATACACCTTGTCTGAAAGGTGAGGCAGTAATTTAATGTTAAGGAGCGGTTTGTAAATCGTGAAATGACTGAGCTCTTTGGAACTCTTAACTTTTTATCTCCACAGAAATCAAGATGACTACCAGCTAGTTCGAAAATTAGGCCGAGGCAAATACAGTGAAGTATTTGAAGCCATCAACATCACAAATAATGAAAAAGTAGTTGTTAAAATTCTCAAGGTGAGCTGGGGATTGGGCAAAAGATAAAATCTGTCTTGAGGTGATCAGGAGGCCAGAAGGTGCAGGATTTGGTCTAAAACGTTCGATGTTCTAAAACTGACGTCTTTAAAGCCTGGCTTTGGAGTGTCATTCAGTGAAATGGGCCATCATTTTGAGCCTCGTAATAGAAGCCCTGCACTTGGTTATTAAGTCAAATCTTTGTCTGTAAGGAATTGCCCTCTATCTTAAAGAAGTCCCGATGTGCAACGCATTTTTACTTGGAGCTAAGCAACACTTCAACAGCTGACTAGAAAATTCTCACCTTCTCTAACTACCAGTGCCCTGGCATACAGTCATGTGCATAGAGGCCTATGAGCTAATGGGATCATTGTCCTTTAAAGCCACTGATTAGATTTAGGGACGGCTAACCTTAAAATTTTCATTTCTGCTCTGCATGTACCATTGCACATGTAATATCCTTCCTGAGTAACAGTCTCCTGGATGCTGGTTATTCCACAGCCTTGATTGGTGAAATACCTTCATTTAGTGGCCCTCAGATAAATCATGGACTTCTCATAGTTATACATTTACCACATGCCAGTTAAGAAGTTTTGGACTATTGGATCATGTTCAGACAGCTTTAAAAAAAAAAATGCCTTCTTCCCAACCCTCATTCACATGAAACTGATGTTTGTAGCTGTCAGTGTTGTATGGTTAGAAAGGAGACTGCAGATATTTGAGCCCTTACTGGAATGATGCATAATCAGGTAACAACAAGATCTAGGTGTTTGAACTTAACTTGCAAAGGCTCCGATGTATTTTGGTGACTTGCAGTCACCTACCATTGTCATCTGGATGTTGAGCTGTCTATTAGCCTCACTTTACTGGAGTGCTTTGTCTTACACTTTGGGTTTTTATTCTTCAGCCTGTTAAAAAGAAGAAAATCAAGCGTGAAATCAAGATCTTAGAGAACTTGCGAGGCGGTCCCAATATAATCACTCTTGCAGATATAGTAAAAGATCCTGTGGTGAGTACGGAAGGAATTTAAAGGGTACACTGGGGTTATGGGTTAAGTTGCTGTGTTTGACTTCAGCTCTGATCTGGCTTTTTGTTTTCCCCTGCTCTTAAATCCTGCTTTTGAATTGCTTAATCAGATCAGCTCTTAATCTGATTAAATTCTTTGGGAGGGCCCTTCCCCCAAAGGTCCCTTCAGCCCCTTGCTCTGTAAGGATGAGATACCAGTGAACTGAGACAAGTTAATTCATTCTAAAACAGTGCTGCCAGGGGCTTTGGCTTTGGCTCTGCTTTCTCTGTCTGAGGGGAATCATAAGTATGTCTGAGGCAGAGGGGCTTCTAGCAATTTTAGGAGTAAAAATGGTTTAATTCATTATCCTAAATGAAAACATATTATCTCAACTTAACATGGCTGAACACTTTTCTCTCTGTTTTAGTCTCGGACACCTGCTTTGGTTTTTGAACATGTAAACAACACAGACTTTAAGGTACAGTGTGGGATGTGAACTTCTAACATTGTCCATTTGAAAGCCACTCGTAATGTTTTTCTGGGGAACGGCAAGTACGTAGGGGGCAGGCAGGTTACTTAATCCTTTCCTTCCAACATAGTAACTGTCTTTAAAGGTAAATACACGTGGGACAGAAGTTTGTAATTAGTCCTTTCTTACCATTTTGCCACAGAAGTTACAAGGTGAGAATCCAGATTCCAAGTGGTATTCCAACCTTTGGAGCAAATTAATCTGTTATCTTGTGGACCATCAGAGCCTGTCTTTTTGAAACATTTTGCTTTTATGTTCAGTGTATAACTATTTATTGGAACCACTTTAAATGTGGACAGCTGTTTCTGTGGCTTTCCGTACTTCTGGGAAAAGGGATTTAAATGTTTCTTTGTCCCCTTCCCTACTGACCTGCCTCAGGAGAAGAATGGCTGTGCAATGCCATCTGGAATAGCTTCTCAATGTTGCAGAGCACTATTGGGGTCTTTTTGAGACCCAATCTGCAGGCATAATGCATTGTGCTGGTGGTGGGTGAGCACAACCTGAGGGAGTTAGTGACAGGAACCAGAATATACTGTCTGAGCAGAGGTGGAAGTAAACTATGTATGTGATTTGTAAGGGGACAGGAACAGACTGAGCAGAGTTGGGTATGGGATCCAAGTAACTTGGGAAACTTTTACTGTTCTTTCAAATGTGTTTGGAGAACCACAGCAGCAGAGAACAGGGCTGGGTTGTTCTAGATTGGCAGGGATGTGATATTTTTCTTGGGTGTGGAACACTGATATGATGTGTTTGTGTCCCACAGCAATTATACCAGACATTAACAGATTATGATATTCGATTCTACATGTATGAGATTTTGAAGGTAAGTTGGTATTTTGCTGTTTTGTTGATTTATTTCTAGGATTTGCACTCAGCTAATCCTATAAAGATGGTTATCATGTCACTAATGGGGGAGAAGAGAAGAGAAAGCCTATGGAAGAATTGGATAGAAAAATATATATCAAGTCAGTATCAATTGTTCAGCTTTGTTTCTGCAACAAATTCTAGTCCTGTTTTTTTTTTGAGGCTAGCGTAGCCTTTGGATACACTGAGATAACTTAAGATCCTAAATCAAAAGTACATACAGCCTCTGAAAACAGAAAATTGTAATATGTTACTGGCTGGTTTTGTGCCCTAATGTAATGTGAGTCAAATGTATTTGTCCATTCTTCTGAAACAAATATTTTCTCCTCAGAAGTCTGGAGGCAGGGAGACTTGTTTGATCAATAGTGCCTAGTAACTCTGCTCTTAGGGACTCTGAAATTCCGTTTTTATGAGGAAGTACATGAGGTGAAGTCAAAACACTTCTGTTGCTGGGCCCTCCCTTTGAGAGGGGACTCTAGAGGTGTTTTCAGTGGCCCGCAAGTCTAGACCAGGATATAACACTGGACAGTAAAGTCTTGTTGTCTAGTTAGACTTGGTATATGTGGAAATACTTCTGAATACGATTGAACTGGAAAGGTTCTTGTGACTCCAGCATCTGTTTCTTTGTATGTCACCTGCAGGCTCTAGATTACTGCCATAGCATGGGAATCATGCACAGAGATGTCAAACCTCACAACGTCATGATTGACCACGAGCACAGAAAGGTAACGTGGGGTGGCTGGAGGGCAGGGAGAGGTCCTACTTTTCTCTTGGCAAACTAGGATCCCTTTTGGGTACTCCTGTGTAGTGGTACTAGCAGACACCTTCAAGAGGGACTGCACTTCCATCATGTGGAGAAATGTAAAATGAAATTCTATACACTACTTTTCTTAAGTTTTTATGGGTTACATGTAACCATAAACAGGGTTGGTAAGGAGAGGTATTTTATTTAGACTGGTTGGTGATACGGGTTTGGGGAGATTATCTAAATAAATACTCTGATCAACTTCAAATTAATTGAAAATAGAAGACTTGTAAATGAAGCTTCAAACTAAGCTCACCTGTAGTGTCGTTCAGCCAGTGGAGAGCTGGAGCATCCCTTGAGCCTTTTTTCTTTGTTTTCTACCATTTCTAGCTTAGATTAATAGACTGGGGTTTGGCTGAATTCTATCACCCCGGCCAAGAGTACAATGTCAGAGTGGCTTCCAGATATTTCAAAGGACCTGAACTCCTTGTAGATTATCAGGTAAGAATTACCAGGATTTATCACTGACTTTATATGGAAAGTCTGTGCCATTTCAAGGCAGCAAACCAGAAATTCAGATATCTAGAGACCTGAAGCTAAAGACAGTCCATTCTAAAATGTATCGCAGAAAGCAGTGGCTATAAAGCCACTGAGTTAAAGAAACTAATGAGTAGTCTCAGGACCTGAGGAAGAGCCGCAGAGCTATCATCATGGATCTTGGAATACAAATGTTGAATTTTTTTTTTTTTAGCAAGGCTGCATTTGCAGTAAGGTACAGGAATGAAACAAAGCCCTTGTGGGAATAGCTAGTACTGCATGAACTTCTAAATTAAGCTATAAAAACATCCCCGTATCTGATGGCAGTTTGCATTATGGAAACGCTGTGGGCTGGAAATAGCAGTGTCACTGGTGACTTTCAGATCCTGGGGGTTCTGAATGAAGGCACTTCCTTGTCTACCCATGTACCTTGTGGAGTCCATTCCTTTTGTTGCTTGTGATGCTTCCCTTCTCAACATGTGTTTCTCAATGATTCATAACATTGAAGTCTGCAGTGAAAATAGAAAAAGGCGCTGGTCTTCAATATCTTTATGGACAAGGACGGAAATAGGATACCTGCTGTTCTGCTAATTGCTGTATCCCAGTTTCAGTAACTGGAACACTGAGCTGAACAGTGATCTAGTGATGAAGATGCATGAAGATATTTCAGTCTGTTCCCAGCGTAATGTGGCCGCGTTTGTATCACTGGGGGGGGGGGGGGCCCGGGGGGTTTGGGGGGTTCGTTTGTTGCACGGGGGGGGGGGGGGACCCTGTTAGTATTGGGAGTCTGTTCTGCTTAATTCATTAGAAATTGAATTGTCCTTCTGGTTTTGTACAGATGTATGATTACAGTCTGGATATGTGGAGCTTGGGTTGCATGTTGGCTAGTATGATATTCCGAAAGGAGCCATTTTTCCATGGCCATGACAACTATGATCAGGTGAGAGCTGGTCATGTACAATCTCTGTTCTCTTAGCACAACGAAGGTTTCCTGCTTACACTTCTGTTGAGGGATCCAAAGAAGAATTTAAGCATTTCTCTAATGGCTTCTTTGCTCAGTTTGAAGCCATGTTCCTTTTCTCAAGAGTGCAAGATTATCTAACTAATTGAATAGAAACAGATTTATAGTGCTTTGTATTTATGAGCTCCTCAGTGGATATCTGGAAAAAGTTATAGCAATAGTTATATTAAGGCTGGTGTGTTCTGGCACGTAGATCAACTATACCTGAGGTTATGCGATGTGGAAAGCCCCTGCCACTATCCACCCTCCCTCCCCTCTGTACAGAAACTTTGAATTTGGTACAGTTTTATATAGATTCTGAAATCTTTGATGTGTTGCCTTTAGGCCAAAATTTTTATACTTTGACATGTGCTCTGCATCTGAACTAACATGCAGACATTCAAGAACAGTGACCTTCTGTTCTCAAACCTTCATTCTGGAGCCCTGCAGAGCGGCGCTTCACCCTTCACATGCAAGTTACAGAGTTTCAGCTCTTTTGACCAGTTATTCTTGCCTTCCTATCCTTGAATATTTTCTTGCTACAAAGGGAGTTAGAGTTGCAAGATCTCAAGTTTTAGTGATGTTAGGGTATGCAGCTCCCTCCTGGCTGCTTTGGGTTACTAAGTTCCAACTTTGAGCAGAGGCACGTTCATGATGCCTGTGATTGTATGTGGCCAGGGAAGTCAGAGCCACGGGATGACCTTGTGGCTGCTGGTTCAGACCACTGACATCAAGTTCAAGCTCCCGAGGGAATATGCTGCTGTATCTTCACGCTGGCTCTGGCATTATCATACCCCCACAGTAGTGACTTATTTTTCTGTTTGTTCCCAGCTGGTGAGGATAGCCAAGGTACTGGGAACAGAAGATCTGTATGACTACATTGACA
The DNA here is from genome assembly GCF_000690835.1 of Fulmarus glacialis. NCBI lineage: Eukaryota > Metazoa > Chordata > Aves > Procellariiformes > Procellariidae > Fulmarus > Fulmarus glacialis. Next base: position 20,056 of record NW_009225556.1, read on the forward strand.
AATACAACATTGAACTGGATCCACGTTTCAATGACATCTTGGGCAGGTGAGCTAAGCTCTTGGTAGACCTGGACAGCTATTGCTTTGTCAACAGACCTTGAAGTAAACAAAAACTTATGCTTATGGGAGAAATCAGAGCCAAGATTCTTGAGAACTGTCACTTTGTGCCTTTGATCCCTTTTGCCAATGCTTCCCATGGTCCTTTATCTGCAAATGGACTTGAGGAAAGGTTTTTAAATGCCATCTAGGCAATAAATGAACTGCCAGAGCGTAAAGCACGAATGCAAATGCTCTCTACAGTATTCTGGGGAAAAAAGCAAAATGGTGTTTCTCAGAATTACAGTGCAGAAAATCAGGTGCTGCTTAAGATGGCATTTACAGGTTTTTTCCCTCATAGACTTATTTTGTGTGACACATACCAAAACTACAAGGAACTAATGTTGGGAGCATAAGAGAAGAGCAGAAGCTGGAATTTTAGGCTGTAAATCCATTCTGAACTTGAGTCCTCATGCTGTCCAGGGCTGTGGCAGCTGTGCCGCCGCGTGGAAACACGGTGTACTGCTGCTTCATGCTCTGGTACAGCTCAGCCCCGCTGCTGCCACACCAAGCAGCGGCCCCTCTTGGAGACAGATACCTGTCGCAGTTCTTAGTCTTTAAAAAAGTCAATTTTGGCATTGATGTCCTCTGCCTAGCCTGATTTGGGTATCTTTTTTTGCAGACACTCCCGTAAGCGATGGGAGCGCTTTGTTCACAGTGAGAACCAACATCTGGTGAGTCCAGAAGCTCTGGATTTCTTAGACAAGCTGTTGCGATACGATCACCAGTCACGACTCACAGCGAGAGAAGCCATGGAACATCCCTACTTCTGTAAGTTTCAGCTGCTGTCATCATCTGCTGTCCAAAGGGTTCTTCCTCTGCCTCTGGGAAATCTCTATTCCAGTCGGTTGTGCAGATAGGAGCTAAGAATGGCAACATAATAAGGCTGGTCTTTGCAAATAATTGCGCTGGAGCTGAGGCTGCTTGTCTCTGTGGTGGATAAAGTAGGCCACTGCCACCTACACCAGCCGAGGAAACAAAGTGTTATATGCCCGTGTCAGGCCAGTGAATCAGCAGCACTGTGTTAAAACTTTGGTGCTAAACCCATGCTAATTTCAGCAGGTGTCTGGGTACACGGATTCCTGTGTTTTGAGTAAAACCAGATAACTGGTTTGTTGAGAAACGGGCCCTTTTAACTCCTTTTGTTGCTAAATGTGTACCTTAGTGAATGGTATATTCAGGTCTTGGTTTTGCAAGCAAAAATGTAACTTTTACTGGTAAATGTTTTTAAATTCTTGCTGTTTTTCACAAATCTTGATGTTTAGGTTTTTGAAACAGCTGTAACAATACAAAATATAAGTATTTGCTCAGTTATATTCTTTTTTTCTTGCTGCTGAACAGACTTGTGTAATTAACAAACAGTATAGATCTGCGTTATGCCTGTGGCAAATGTTCAACTGAAATGTTTTGCAAGTATGAGCATTAGTAAAGCTGAAAGCTTTGACCGTGATAGTTGGACAAACAGCTAAATTAACTTGTGTCCAAATAGAGATACAGGTTGTACTGAACTTAGCGTGAGGAAGGGCAAAATTTGAAATTCCCCTGTCTGACGCAGTAGCCTTGGGAGGCAGTAGCAGGTTGTCTCTGTTCAGGCGGGTGTGTTATTTACCCGCAGCTGAAAATAAAGAGTTAGCAAGTAAATTGGGGACATCTTACAGAAGACAACAAGCTCCAATAACACTCATTACAACTCACAGGCTGCTGTGGGACATGACATGATTGTAATTTGTGATAATCATTCTGCTTGCTACACCCATTTTCTGGGTTTGGCTTTATGCAATTATGCCGTTGCTTAGCATAGAAAGGAGATCAACTTCACCTTCATTTCCTTCAGCTTTTGCTGTCAAGCAGTCCTGCT
>NW_009225556.1:22059-25010 GCF_000690835.1 Fulmarus glacialis
GCGCATCATTTAGGCGACTTTTCACTGATCACATTACCTTGATACCTTCTTGGGTGCTTCCCACTAGGGTTGGTGGAAACTTCTGTGTTCTGGTAGATGATGGTTGATATTATTTGATGTAGGCAGCTTGGCAGGACTGGCTGAGCACAGAGGTCGCGGGCAATCAGTGTGCTTCAGCTGCTGTCTGGCAACACGGTGTCTAAGGGTAGTGTGCTCTTCCTAGATCCCATCGTGAAAGACCAAGCTCGGATGGGCTCGTCCAACATGCCGGGTGGCAGCACTCCTGTCAGCAGTGCCAGTATGATGTCAGGTCAGTTCTGCTCTTGACTCTTCTTGGTGCATGGCATTTTAAAGCATTTACACACGTGTGTGGATCATCTCTAGGGACCGAGGACAAGGGCAAGGAGGGCTATGACGAAGTGGGTGGGAGATAAATAAGGCCCTGCTGCAGCCTGACTGCTTTTCTGGTCTTGTTTTAAAAAGCGCTTTGCAGATGGATTTTTTGGCAGCAGTTTGAAGGACAGTGATCCTGCCATACATCTGCCCATCAGTGACACTTGTATGTATACAAATCTGCGCTCTTTTCAGCGGCTGCAGAGTACAGTGACAGATCTTTAGTCTCAGCTTATTTTGGCAGCTCCAAAAACGTAACAAAGCGGCAGCAAACTGACCTGCAAAGATACCACTTCATTTAAGAAGCTGAGCTGCCCTGGATAGCGATGCACTGGTTTCGCTCTAATTCCTGCTTACCCGTCTCTCTTCCAGGGATTTCTTCAGTGCCAACACCTTCACCCCTTGGACCTCTAGCAGGCTCACCCGTCATTTCTGCCACCACCACTCTGGGGATGCCCGTTCCAGCTGCTGCAGGCGCTCAGCAGTAGTGATGGGCTCTGTCTCCTGCTGCCTGAGCTGAGTCAGGTGGGGAAGAGGTTTCCCCCTCCACCTCTCCTCAGGACGCAGCTCGTGCCTGGCAGGGGAAGGGAGGGGATGAACGCTTTGGAGGCACCGTGTCTGAACTGTTGCTTGTGGATTTATAGTAGTTCAGTCATTATATACAAAATTATTATAGGCTGATTTTTCTTTTTTTACTTGAACTTTTCGTAACTCAGGGGATTCCCTGAAAATACCTACAGATGGAATATTTCTCGGACAATTTTTTTTCCCCAAAAAAAAGTACTCTTCATTTAAGAACAAAGATGAATCAACAGCATTTCCAAGCTCTTGCATCCTGCTGGAAATCTCTTCTCTTCATGTTCCCACCATTACTCCTCCACGAGCCTACACCCTGGGGGATTGTGCTGTTCTCCAGAGACTACCAAACCAAGTCTTCGTGAGGCAGGGGAGGGGGATTCTTAAAGTACCACTCACTTTAACCCCATGTCCTGCATATGACTCAGCCGGGGTACACTGAGGAGACAATTCCAGTATGGAGAGGTGGTATAAGCTTAAAAAAAGTAAGTGCAGATAATGTCTGAAACCCTAATTGGATTGAATCATGTCTCCTTAGGAGCCAATCAGAATGCCAACTCGCCCCCTTGCATGTAATTTTAGTCTTAAAAGATGAAGTTACTGATCCAATTGGAGTCCTTGCCACCTCCTGAGAAAGGTGCTCCTGTAGAGCAAGCTGTTCTCTGATCAGCCCCTTTCTCATGGAGGGCTCTTCCTGCCATTGCTTGGCTTGGATCTCTGGAATTAGTTTGTTATTGGGTATATTGTTTTTAAATTGTTTATATAGGTTTCAAGCTGGTGGCTACTTAAAGCTGGAAAAATCAGACTGCGCCAAGTCCGATATCACATCTTCACCCACCATCCCCTCCCTCACGTGCCATGTGGTGAGAATACCAGTTACCTCACAGTCTTGTAAATATGCACTGAGAGGAAGGAGCGAGCAGACGTTAACTTAAACTGAAATGGTAGATCAGTAATTGTGGACAAATATTATCATTGACAACGGAAAAGCACCCTTGTTACAGCCCTGCTACCCCTTGCTGTGTATATATACTTTGTCCTTCATATGTGAAAGATCCAGTGTTGGAATTCTTTGGTGTAAATAAACATTTGGTTTTATTTATCGAGGTTAGATTTAAGTGCCCTGTGTAGAGGCCTCCCCGGGGTGGTGGTACACTCTGACACAGGGCTGTGTCCCCGTTCACACGCACCTTGCAGGGTGAGCAGTGCAGAGAAGCCTTACACAAATGTCACAAGCCAAAGTATCTCCTGGGAGAAGGATTTTTTTGCCATAAAACCAAAAAACCCTCCTCTTCATCTCAGCCCTGATGGATGGGGAGTGGAGATGCTGATCCATTTCTTAGTTTTTTGTGTGTGTTGCCATTCACTGGATTTCAATGACTTGTTTTTAGTCCTGTAACGCTTGCGGAGCTCAGCTGGAGCGGCTGTAAGCTCAGCAGCACCCGTTCCTCTCGGTCACCTTCCATCCTAAAGCCATCGCAGCAGTCGCTTGTCCTGGGCATTGGGTGCTCTTCCCACTCCCCAGCTGGTGCTGAAACCTTGGCCTTGGGCTCCTGCTTGTCCTCTGAAGTTTGTTCTTTGGGGGGTGATGGCCACGTACGTCCGTGTTAATTCAGTTAATTTTGCAAGGCAGGGTGGGGTGTGTGGGCTGGGTTGAACCGACTGAAGAGAAGCAGGGCAGGAGAAGGTGAGACACGGTCCCTTTCTGTGAGGATCGCTGGCGGGGGACATGAGGTTTTTCGCATGCATCGGGGTAGCGGGGATCACTCTATCCGGTGGAAATACATCGTGCTTCATCTTTTATATCCTAGAATGATGCGGAAGTTGGACTGTGTTGACCGTTTCCTTGATGTGCTGTAACGCAAGAGCACCCAGTCTGACAAAAATAACAGCTTGGTTGCACTCGGTTCCGAGCTACACGGGACCTTCAGCCCGGTTCTCTTCTATTATTTCTGGTTTTGCAACCCGGGCGCTCGCGGCTC